>NC_136065.1:2084820625-2085068125 GCF_964261635.1 Lissotriton helveticus
CCTTGAACTGTTAATAATTACAATTTGATTCAGATATTTTAACTTACAATTATGACAGCAAATGCAACAGTTTTACCCTAGTAAAAAATAAAAGTGATGAACATTTAAGTTTTGCCGCAAAATCATTAATCATGATTAAGGACACTTACACCAACAAATGGATTTGTCTTTTTGATTTTTTTAATGCAAAGGTGTTTATTTGTACTTGCAAAGTGATAAAAATGAACACATATGCATTGCACCTCAGAATACTAATGATGCAAATAATATTTAATAAAATCCAGGACATGGAGAAATTTTAAGTAATCTATATATATATTACCTCCTCGCGAGTAGGTAGTTATAGTTAGGACCTAGTTACCATAGGAAAATCGCAACATTCTTTTCCCAATAACTTTGGCGCTGATTGATGAATCTTCACGAAATGTTCAAAACTACTTCTTTGTTGATATCAGCTCCTATGTTTAAAGTTTGGGGGTGATTCGTCAAGGGGGGCGAGAAAAAAGGGGGTCCCAAAACGTGTTTTCTCCATGTTAATTTCCATAGGAAACTTTAGACAAGGCTACAGGTTTAACGGAATTACCCCAAATTTGGCAGGGAGAAGGGTCTTGGTCAAGAAAGCACGCTTTTGTTTATTTGGTGTAAATGCGTTCAGTAGTTTTTGAGAAATATCGAAATTTACAGATATTGATATTTGGGAATATCTGCCATCTGATTGGCTGAGGCGTTACGAGCACAAACTTGCTGCTTATTGGCTGCGAGCGGTGCGAGCTGTTGCAACTAGGACGTGTTGCCTGCCATTATGTGATTCAGTTGAAGCTAGTAATGGGAATAAAGGGCGAAAAAAGTGGGAAATAGGTGGGCAGGAGCACTGTAATCTCTGTGGGGTGTTTAGGGTGTGCTATAGAGGGGGTGCGAAGGTAAGTATTCACTTCTATCGGTGTGAAAGTGGTGGGTTACGGAAATTAAGTGAGGTATTGCCTAGAGTCTGTTACTGCTAAGGTGAGCTGGTGCGGGACTTGGGATTTAGAGCGTGTAACAGGCGCGGGAGAAATGGGCAGGATGCGAGTTCTCGTTAAAGAGGGTTTTATTGATGCAAACAAGAAATCGGTGCAAGTCTTCCTGGAAGGGGCAGTTCGTCGAGGGGACCGGCTTCTATCCGACCTTCAGCTTATAGGCTTGATCGTCTCGCTTCTCCTATACCCTTCGGGGCTTCTCCGGGGTGGAACCTCGTCGACGTCCGTCTTGCCTCTCGGTGGAAACAAATAAGACAAGTTGTCAGTGGAGTGCCCGTACTATATACAAGTGTCAAGGGGAAGGGAGTGAGGAAGCAAACCCGTGTCACACACTCTGGACGTCCGTCTTTGTGAAGGGAATCTGTGAAAAGGGATAGGGTTACCGGGATAGGGAATACCAAGGATTACGCGGTAGACCCACCCTTTCTTCCAACCCAGCCCCTGATCTTCCTTCGTACCTGGGCTAGCCACACACCTCCCCTGGGTATGTGGCAGGGTGGCTATGGGGATGTTGGCCTCCAGGCGTACACTCCGTCTCAGGCGCCGCTTCTCCTCTGGTCTCCGCTTCCTCCGTTCGTCTTCCTGACTCCACCAAACTCCTCTCGTCGCTCCACTCCTCTTCCATCTCTCTCCACACACCAACACTCCGGGTGAACAAGCACACCTGATTCTGCGCTCCTTCCGTATTTGACGTCGATGCGTCCTCAGTTAGGCCCGCCCACCCTTCATTTGACTGAGAGTTAAAGGGCCAGTGTATTCCATCTTCGTCCGGCAATCCCATTCCGTAGTCAGCCTCAGGAATGTCGTTCTGTGGAGGGCAGAGACGAGGGGGGGGGAGTGGTGAAAACCCATTGAGGGTCCTAAAGTCCTGTTTCAGGGGTGTCCGCCGTTCTGCCTTGTTACAGAGCGTGAGCTCAAATTGTGTGTCTTATGCTTTGAAGTCATGTGCCATGGCCGCTGCACTACACCTGTGGAAGTAGTGTCAGCATGTGTTTATACCTACTAGGACGAACTAAAGACCCGTACTGGTCTGAAAGTCCTGGGGTACGTAAAATTTGTGAGGTATTGTCTAGAGTCTCATGGTCCTAAGCTGAGCTGCTGCCGGACTCGGGTATGAAAGCGTGAGCCTAAACTGTGTGTGCTATGCTGTGAAGTCATGTGCTCTGGCCGCTGTGCCATACCTGTCCAAGTAGTGTGAGCATGTAGTCATAGCTACTTGGATGAACTTTTGTTTAAAAAATTATAGCTTGTGTATGGTGCTTAGGGGGTGTTATAGAGGGAGTTCAAAGGTAAATTTGCTTGTATCAAATCAATTCGGTATTTGTAAAGTGCAAACTACTCACTCCTACGGGTCTGATGGCGCTGGGGGCATAAGCTGAGCTGCTGACGGACTCGGGGTAAAGCCGTTGAACTACTGACCCCAAACGGTCTGAAAGTGCGGGTACGGAAATTAGGTGAGGTATTGCCTAGAGTGTCATGCTGCTAAATTGAGCTACTGCCGGACACGGGGATGAAAGCGTGAGCCCAAAGTGTGTGTTCTTTGCTGTGAAGTCATGTGCTCTTGGCGCTGTGCCACACGTGTTCAACTTGTATATGGTGCTTAGGTGGTGTTGTATAGGGAGTGCAAAAGTAAATCAATACGGTATTTGTAAAGTGCAAACTACTAACCCCTATGGGGGAGTAGAGCCAAGGATCAAAGCGAGAGGTCTGGCCGCTGTGCCATAGCTGTGTGGAGAATACATTTTGGCGAGGGTCCGGGAGTTGCCGTTATCTGGCCCTTAAATAGCGGGCCTAAGTTGTAAGTTATAGAGTGGCTCTAAAAAGAGCCCTTGTGTTCATTAGTTGGAGCTACATATGAGTGTGGATGCATAGCTTCAAGTTATTCAGGAAAACTCGGTTTCCCTGATCTGTGAAGTGTACTCCATCTCTTCTGTAGATATCTGCCAGATCAAAACGTATGTTGTTGTAGGAGGAGCCCATTTTGTGGTCTCTGAGGTATGCAGAGGACAAAATTGTTTGGACCATTTCCACTTCTGTCTTTGGCATATGTTGGAATATACAAAGATACTTTGAGGCAAAAGTAACACCAGTTGTTAAAAGGTGTCCTTCATAGGCATTTCCAAACCTACCCCAGTCAATGTGCCTAGGTCATTTCCACCACAGTGCACAATCACGAGGTGAGGGTTTTGGAGATGCAAACAGGTTTTGACCAAAGGCAACAATTGGTGCCACTTCAATCCTCTCTGTCCAAACCATTTAATGTCCACATTTTGCAAAACCAAGATCCAAGTCAATACGCCTTTGTTCTGCATACCTCTTGCACCAGAAAACATAGCTATGTCCCACGATCCACACTAGCATTTAGAAGGTATGGCTGGAAGGTATGGAAAGATGTCTGTAGCTCATGCAGTCCCTTTGTAGAATAAGAGATATGTTTAAAGATGGGGAACTAGTTTCTTTTCATTGTACAAAACGGTACCTGATTGGGAGATGAAAAGCATTGTTTTTTAAAAGTAGGGTGCACATTCGTTTTGTGGAAAAGCATCTTTGTGATTGGTTAAGAAAAAGCAGTTTGAACGTGGAGTACATACTATAGGATAAAATTTGATCAACTCAACCACACCTGCTACTTGCATATGGAAAGCAGTGTTCGAATTTAAAACAATCGTGAACTTTTAACCTGCACGTGCCGTTAAATGGTCGAAAAAATGTTGCAAAAAATAGTGTTAGGTTTAAAAAAGTTACCTCCACTTGTTGTAGAATGTTCTAGAAAGTGTGTTGATAGAATGCGTTGCATTTCTAACTTCAATGTGTACTTGAATATTAAAAAAACAGTTTATATGGAAAATTAGGAAGACAGTAATAGAGAGAAGTTTTGAAAGCTAAAAGAGTCAAGGAACTATTCTAATTTGTTCTTTATTAGTTATAGAGTTCGGACCGAGTTTCCATAGGAAGAACATTTTTTGTTTTGCTTATAACTTTTGCGTCATTTGATGAATCTTCATGAAATTTTGAAAACGAATTCTTTGTTCATATCAACTCCTATGTTTAAAGTTTGGGGGTGATTCGTCATGGGGGGGCGAGATAAAAGGAGGGTCCCAAAACATGTTTTCTCCATGTTAATTTCCATAGGAAACTTTAGACAAGGCTACAGGTCGAATGGGTGAACGGAATTACCCCAAATTTGGCAGGGAGAAGGGTTTTGTTGCAGAAAGCACGCTTTTGTTTATTTGGTGTAAATCCGTTCAGTAGTTTTTGAGAAATATCGAAATTTACAGATATAGATATTTGGGAATTCTGCCATCTGATTGGCTGAGATGTTACGAGCAGGAGCTTGCTGCTTATTGGCTGTGAGCGGTTGCAACTAGGAAGTGTTGGCCGCCATTTTGTGATTACGTTGAAGCGAGTAAGGGGAAAAAAGGGCGAAAAAAGTAGGAAAGGAGGGTAGGAGCACTGTAAGCTTTGTGGGGGAGTGCTCAAAGTGACAAAGTGACATGGTGCTGATTTGATATGGTGCTACACTCAGGTATGAACCGAGAGCCTAAATCGTGAGGTCATTGCTGTAAAGTTATGTGGTCTGGTGTTTGTAGCATACATGTGCCAGTAGTGTTAGTAGGCGTTTATACCATAGTCATAGTCATAGTTTCTTGTATAGCGCGCAGATCACCAAAGTCTCAAGGCGCTTAGCAACAAACGACAACCAAGTGTAGAGGAGGGGGTGGTGAGGAATTAATTAGGAAAGAGCCAGGTTTTTAAGCCCCTACGAAAAGCCTGATGATTGGATAAGGACAGTAGATGTGCAGGTAGCTTGTTCCAAAGTTGGGGGGCTATGTAAGAAAAATCTCTACATCCAATTCTCGATGTTCTGGCCCTCGGCTGTACCAGGAGGGACTTGGTGCTAGATCTTAAGGTTCTGGAAGGTTTGTACCTGCAAAACAAAAGAGGAAGCATAGAGGTAGTGATAGAATCACCCTCCTAGCAATATCATATAAACAATGAGATTCTATCAATGTGAAGAGGTGTAAACATTTTTTTTATTTTTAGAGTGTTTTTATTCTAAAAAGGATCCAGTGGAATACTAGGCTCTCTCTTAGATATAGAAAGACAAGAGCACAATGTGCTTTTTAAAATACCCCTCACACACTAAAAAAATCCTTAGTGTCATGCTTCATCATAGGGGTCTTCCCGTCCCTATAACGGGGCGGGGCGTGCTACGACCAGACGAACTACGCGGGAGCACTAAGTTGTGACAAGGCTATGTGTTGGTGTAGGGGTGTCAGTGAAGTGTAGGGACCTTACTAGTGAGTGCAAAAAATACAAAAATTAAAAATTCCCTGGCTTAGTAGAAAAATATATTTTATTTGCTTCTCTAGCTGGGAACATTAAGAAGGGGAAATGTGAGGTAGAGCATTAGCTGGCTACCTAGTCGACATGTTTCGTAAGCAGTCCCCTACTGCTTACTCATCAGGACCATATAGTGGTCCCTACTAATAATAGCTCAGTTCTACAATGATAAGCCTACTGTCCTACAAATAATACAGCAAAAATAAGCTGAATATTTGAGCTTCAAGGCATGAGCTGGCCCTAGTGAAGCGTGGTAATTTGCAGTGAATACCAAAAATATTGACCTATTGCGGTCTCTGTAAATGAAAAAGAGAGAAAAAGAGAGGGAGAAAACAACATAAATTCATGTTTCTCTTCAATCGAATACAATCAAATAACCTTTGTTGTCATGAGATATAGTGGAAGCGAATCACTTTTGGCTCCTATAAGCGCTTATTTCGCCTTATTTGATAAAAGGCAATTGTTATGCACCTCTCATAACTGGTTAATTCTACCAGATGTATTATGCAGAACCCTCATACTGAAGTGGTCCACATTTGTATCATCACCCATACAATTGCGACTCAACAAACTCAAACAACCAACCTAGCAGGTAGGAAAAATAAGAACCCTTTTCGCGTTTTTAAAAAAAAAGAAAGGTGATATCGACTGAGGCCATCGTGATGGCGTTATACGTACTCTCATTATCAGTGTTCAATGCCCCATGAGCTTGCAGGCGAAGGGTGTTCAGCGCTGTCGACTGTAAAATAAAACCGCACCCATCTGTCATATATAGCTCATGTCTGTGTTTCTAGATGCCTCTGTGACCCATTTATTAAAGACTCGAGGTCTGAGTCTATTACTTACATCACCGGCATAAGAGTTTGTCTCTGTTCCTACCCCCGTGCTGCTCCGAGGACTGGCGGTCTCTCGCTTGTTGCACAGTTTTAAGAAACCATTCAGTTCCGCGTTGTCAGCTGCATCTGGTTGACGCCCACGGGTAGAACTAGTGCGCTGACCTAAGATGGCCGCCGCTATTTGGCATAGTCTAGAGGGAAAAACGGAAGTCTTTCTACGCTTTTTACTATTGGCTACGATGAGGTTTCTGATATATACAAAGTTTTCTACAATTGTCCTTGTATTCCCAAGTCATTGGTTTACCATGTATTACCCATGAATCCAAATCAGATGATCTGATCTGGTTACTGTTGTTACCAGACGCTATTCATATACAGAAATTATTCAGGGAACTGTGTGATCTCTCTTGGTGATTGATTGGAAAAGTTACTATAATAAGAGGGTTCAATGTGTATACGATTAAAGTTGGCCCCAAGGTATGTCATCGTTCAAACCTATTTTATGGGATTGGATGCGAAACACCCACCTCTGTTCTTTTTCCAGGAGGAAGTTTTCGTTGCCAACCTGTTCTATCACAGTCCAAGATATTTCTTCAGGTCTATGATTCTTTTCCAGAAAATGGTTGGTGAGTTTTGTACTTGATTTTTTGCATTTTATAGTGCTCTTATGTTCACCTATCCTGATTTTTACTGCCCTGCTCGTCATTCCTACATATTCAAGGTTGCAGGGACAGGTGATTAGGTACACGACATTTGCACTATTGCAATTACTGAAGTTTCTCTGTTCCCAAACAGTCCCATTGTTGAAAGTCAGGTTATTGCTCTTACTAGTTAAGCAGCAGACCTTGCATCCTCCACAGGGGTGATGGCCCTGCACAAAGTTCAGGTTCTTTTGCCCTTTGATGATGTTAGATTTTGGTCTTGTGTGGACCAAAACATCCCTTATGCTTTGTGCTTTTTTGTGTGAGAAGATTGGTTTTGGTATTTGTAGACCACCGATGTTCAAAATCTTCCAATTCTTATTGATAATTTTTATCACTTGGTTTGAACTCGTGTTGTACGTGGTCACACAAATAGGTCTTTTCTCTTCCTCTTTCGGTACTTTATCTTCCAACAGGCTCTCCCGGCAGTTGTTTTTTGCTCGTTTGTATGCCTGATCAATGATTTTGTTTGGGTACATCCTGGCTTCTAATTTCTTTTTTAGATCCTTAGACTGGAGTTTGAAGTTACCGATCTCTGTGCAGTTCCTGCGGAGGCGCAAAAACTGGCCATATGGGAGATTGTCCCGTAGGTGTTTAGGGTGGAAACTGTTATACATCAATAAACAGTTTTTTGAGGTGTTTTTGAAATGGGTGGTAGTCATTAGTCTTCCATTTTTGGGAAATATGTTCAGATCTAGGAAGACCAGATTGCTGTTAGAGGTGGTACTTGTGAATTTCAGGTAGTCATCTTGTAAATTCAACCAACTCAAAAATTGATCAGAGTTCCTTTCATCTCCATCCCAGATGATAAGGATATCATCGATGTATCGTTTCCACAGCTTGATGTTATTTCTGAAAGGGTTGTTGGAATTTAGTATTTTGGTCACCTCTAGATGGTGCACATAGAGTCCAGCTATATTAGGAGCAAACGTGCTACCCATACTGCAGCCATGTTTTTGTAAGTATAGGATGCCTTTGTATTCGAAGAAATTTTCTTCCAGTGCTAGGGAACAGCAATCCATCACCACATTACGCGGTGTCTGATATTCCCAAAAGTCTTCAAATAGGACATCTTCGATAATCTCCAAGGTTGCGTGGTGTGGCAAGCTGGTATAGAGACATCACGATGGCCTCAGTCGATATCACCTTTCTTTTTTTTTAAAAAACGCGAAAAGGGTTCTTATTTTTCCTACCTGCTAGGTTGGTTGTTTGAGTGTGTTGAGTCGCAATTGTATGGGTGATGATACAAATGTGAACCACTTCAGTATGAGGGTTCTGCATAATACATCTGGTAGAATTAACCAGTTATGAGAGGTGCATAACAATTGCCTTTTATCAAATAAGGCGAAATAAGCGCTTATAGGAGCCAAAAGTGATTCGCTTCCACTATATCTCATGACAACAAAGGTTATTTGTGAAAGTATTCGATTGAAGAGAAACATGAATTTATGTTGTTTTCTCCCTCTCTTTTTCTCTCTTTTTCATTTACAGAGACCGCAATAGGTCAATATTTTTGGTATTCACTGCAAATTACCACGCTTCACTAGGGCCAGCTCATGCCTTGAAGCTCAAATATTCAGCTTATTTTTGCTGTATTATTTGTAGGACAGTAGGCTTATCATTGTAGAACTGAGCTATTATTAGTAGGGACCACTATATGGTCCTGATGAGTAAGCAGTAGGGGACTGCTTACGAAACATGTCGACTAGGTAGCCAGCTAATGCTCTACCTCACATTTCCCCCTCTTAATGTTCCCAGCTAGAGAAGCAAATAAAATATATTTTTCTACTAAGCCAGGGAATTTTTATTTTTTGTATTTTTTGCACTCACTAGTAAGGTCCCTACACTTCACTGACACCCCTACACCAACACATAGCCTTGTCACAACTTAGTGCTCCCGCGTAGTTCGTCTGGTCGTAGCACGCCCCGCCCCGTTATAGGGACGGGAAGACCCCTATGATGAAGCATGACACTAAGGATTTTTTTAGTGTGTGAGGGGTATTTTAAAAAGCACATTGTGCTCTTGTCTTTCTATATCTAAGAGAGAGCCTAGTATTCCACTGGATCCTTTTTAGAATAAAAACACTCTAAAAATAAAAAAAAATGTACACCTCTTCACATTGATAGAATCTCATTGTTTATATGATATTGCTAGGAGGGTGATTCTATCAGTACCTCTATGCTTCCTCTTTTGTTTTGGAATTACTGGCAGCGCACAGCTGCGGAAGCCCGATAACAATCTTGCAATCTTGCTCTCACCAAACTACAAAAGTGATTCCACATTCAACAACAGACCCTAAGGTGGATCAAGGGACCCTTGATAATTACATCTTTCGCAATAAGAAATGGCTGATCTAGGCCTAGCATTTACTGAAGACGAGATTTCCAATTTAATATCCACCCTGGGGACTTTCGAGGGTTTGAGTACCGCAGGCCCCTCAACAAGAAATAATGATTGGGATGAATTAGAAGAACTAAGGAGAACACAGATAAAAACTGCAATCCATGGCCTACTTATGACAGAATATCTCCAAGTTAACACTGCACCAGCAGGTCTTGTAGTTCGCAATGAACCCTTTATCTTTTTACATGATAAAACTTTCAAAATTGATTGGTCCAAAATCTCGTGGCGATGCACCCGGGACTGGATTGTGCTTATTATAAAGACTGCAAGCAGACTGGCAAGCGAACTAAAGGTAGAGATACAAACTATAGAAGTACGTCTAAAAAGTTACGAATCTCCCGCTGACCTTAAAAAATACCTAGACGAACTGAATAAATCATTGAATGATTTTGAAACTACCTTGAAAAATAACAAATATGAAAAATTGAAAAAAGACACCAGTCGGTGGACTAAGGAGAGAATCTATCCTTACATAAAAGATGATTATAAACCGACAAACGAAAACACCACTGACGATGAATCATCTGATTCTGGATCTAATGGTTCAAATTCCAGTCGCAGCAAAAGCCCGAGGTATCAAGGTACAAGGAGGAACTTTCGAAGATCGAACTATCGTGGCACAAGAGGATGGAACAATTTCCAACCCCATATGATGTATCCCCAACAACAACAATATGGCCCGGCCCCTTTTCAACACCCACAGGGACCTTTCCCAGTATGGGGATACCAACAGCAAGACTATGGCTATTTTGATCAATCCACGCCTTTTTTAGGGGCGCGCCAGGGACAGACCAGGGGGAGGAACCGGAGGGGCACCTCGGTACATTGGAACACAGGAGAGGTAGAAACCCCACGGGTTTCAACAAGGAGCATGACAGGCGCCACGAAGAACCAGAAGTGAGTCTAGTGGTGAACCTCTCAGACATTGAACTAACAGAGCCACAAAAAAGAGTACTGGAAAAAGGCTTGGGATATGTGCCTACAGCTAATATGGATAAATTCCACCTTTGTAAAGAAGTACAAGAATTCATGCGACGCTTGAAGTTGCAAGTCTTTTTTAAAGACAAGAAAGATGAAACAGAACACGGGGACACCAAACTAAGACCAAAGTCTAGGTTTACTCCTATGGACAATACCCTTCCAATTGAACTTCTCACTTTTGAGAAAGCGGTAATGAGGGAACTTGAAGACATAAACCCTCGGGAAGGATGTATTTTTCAAAATATAACCAACGAAGAACGAAAAGCATTGCGAGAGCTGAGCAATAATAAGTGTATCATAATAAAGCCAGCTGACAAGGGTGGTGCAACTGTTATACAGAGTATAGAACAGTATGACATTGAATGCATGAAACTACTAAAGGACGAAAGGAACTACGAAATTCTTCGAACCAATCCGACAGAAAGAATAACAACCAAGATCTCCACAATGGTAGAGGAAGCATTAGCACATGATTGTATCACTAAAAAGGAAGGAGAATTTCTCTGTCAAAAGAATCCAAAAATCCCATATATGTATACTCTACCTAAAATTCACAAAAACCTGCAGAACCCTCCGGGACGACCTATTGTGTCTGGTATCGGGTCTATTTTGGAACCGATCTCAAGATTTGCAGACGCTTTTCTTAGACCGATAGTCCAAAGAACTTCAACGTATCTCAGGGATACAAAAGATGTATTGAATCTACTGGAAGATGTCACCTTCGACCCCAACACTCAGCTACTGATTAGCTGCGACGTGGAGAGTCTCTATACCAGCTTGCCACACCACGCAACCTTGGAGATTATCGAAGATGTCCTATTTGAAGACTTTTGGGAATATCAGACACCGCGTAATGTGGTGATGGATTGCTGTTCCCTAGCACTGAAAGAAAATTTCTTCGAATACAAAGGCATCCTATACTTACAAAAACATGGCTGCAGTATGGGTAGCACGTTTGCTCCTAGTATAGCTGGACTCTATGTGCACCATATAGAGGTGACCAAAATACTAAATTCCAACAACCCTTTCAGAAATAACATCAAGCTGTGGAAACGATACATCGATGATATCCTTATCATCTGGGATGGAGATGAAAGGAACTCTGATCAATTTTTGAGTTGGTTGAATTTACAAGATGACTACCTGAAATTCACAAGTACCACCTCTAACAGCAATCTGGTCTTCCTAGATCTGAACATATTTCCCAAAAATGGAAGACTAATGACTACCACCCATTTCAAAAACACCTCAAAAAACTGTTTATTGATGTATAACAGTTTCCACCCTAAACACCTACGGGACAATCTCCCATATGGCCAGTTTTTGCGCCTCCGCAGGAACTGCACAGAGATCGGTAACTTCAAACTCCAGTCTAAGGATCTAAAAAAGAAATTAGAAGCCAGGATGTACCCAAACAAAATCATTGATCAGGCATACAAACGAGCAAAAAACAACTGCCGGGAGAGCCTGTTGGAAGATAAAGTACCGAAAGAGGAAGAGAAAAGACCTATTTGTGTGACCACGTACAACACGAGTTCAAACCAAGTGATACAAATTATCAATAAGAATTGGAAGATTTTGAACAGCGGTGGTCTACAAATACCAAAACCAATCTTCTCACACAAAAAAGCACAAAGCATAAGGGATGTTTTGGTCCACACAAGACCAAAATCTAACATCATCAAAGGGCAAAAGAACCTGAACTTTGTGCAGGGCCATCACCCCTGTGGAGGATGCAAGGTCTGCTGCTTAACTAGTAAGAGCAATAACCTGACTTTCAACAATGGGACTGTTTGGGAACAGAGAAACTTCAGTAATTGCAATAGTGCAAATGTTGTGTACCTAATCACCTGTCCCTGCAACCTTGAATATGTAGGAATGACGAGCAGGGCAGTAAAAATCAGGATAGGTGAACATAAGAGCACTATAAAATGCAAAAAATCAAGTACAAAACTCACCAACCATTTTCTGGAAAAGAATCATAGACCTGAAGAAATATCTTGGACTGTGATAGAACAGGTTGGCAACGAAAACTTCCTCCTGGAAAAAGAACAGAGGTGGGTGTTTCGCATCCAATCCCATAAAATAGGTTTGAACGATGACATACCTTGGGGCCAACTTTAATCGTATACACCTTGAACCCTCTTATTATAGTAACTTTTCCAATCAATCACCAAGAGAGATCACACAGTTCCCTGAATAATTTCTGTATATGAATAGCGTCTGGTAACAACAGTAACCAGCTCAGATCATCTGATTTGGATTTATGGGTAATACATGGTAAACCAATGACTTGGGAATACAAGGACAATTGTAGAAAACTTTGTATATATCAGAAACCTCATCGTAGCCAATAGTAAAAAGCGTAGAAAGACTTCAGTTTTTCCCTCTAGACTATGCCAAATAGCGGCGGCCATCTTAGGTCAGCGCACTAGTTCTACCCGTGGGCGTCAACCAGATGCAGCTGACAACGCGGAACTGAATGGTTTCTTAAAACTGTGCAACAAGCGAGAGACCGCCAGTCCTCGGAGCAGCACGGGGGTAGGAACAGAGACAAACTCTTATGCCGGTGATGTAAGTAATAGACTCAGACCTCGAGTCTTTAATAAATGGGTCACAGAGGCATCTAGAAACACAGTCATGAGCTATATATGACAGATGGGTGCGTTTTTTTTTTACAGTCGACCGCGCAGAACACCCTTCGCCTGCAAGCTCATGGGGCATTGAACACTGATAAAGAGAGTACGTATAACGCCATCACGATGGCCTCAGTCGATATCACCTTTCTTTTTTTTTAAAAACGCGAAAAGGGTTCTTATTTTTCCTACCTGCTAGGTTGGTTGTTTGAGTGTGTTGAGTCGCAATTGTATGGGTGATGATACAAATGTGAGCCACTTCAGTATGAGGGTTCTGCATAATACATCTGGTAGAATTAACCAGTTATGAGAGGTGCATAACAATTGCCTTTTATCAAATAAGGCGAAATAAGGGCTTATAGGAGCCAAAAGTGATTCGCTTCCACTATATCTCATGACAACAAAGGTTATTTGTGAAAGTATTCGATTGAAGAGAAACATGAATTTATGTTGTTTTCTCCCTCTCTTTTTCTCTCTTTTTCATTTACAGAGACCGCAATAGGTCAATATTTTTGGTATTCACTGCAAATTACCACGCTTCACTAGGGCCAGCTCATGCCTTGAAGCTCAAATATTCAGCTTATTTTTGCTGTATTATTTGTAGGACAGTAGGCTTATCATTGTAGAACTGAGCTATTATTAGTAGGGACCACTATATGGTCCTGATGAGTAAGCAGTAGGGGACTGCTTACGAAACATGTCGACTAGATAGCCAGCTAATGCTCTACCTCACATTTCCCCTTCTTATTGTTCCCAGCTAGAGAAGCAAATAAAATATATTTTTCTACTAAGCCAGGGAATTTTAAATTTTTGTATTTTTTGCACTCACTAGTAAGGTCCCTACACTTCACCGACACCCCTACACCAACACATAGCCTTGTCACAACTTAGTGCTCCCGCATAGTTCGTCTGGTCGTAGCACGCCCCGCCCCGTTATAGGGATGGGAAGACCCCTATGATGAAGCATGACACTAAGGATTTTTTTAGTGTGTGAGGGGTATTTTAAAAAGCACATTGTGCTCTTGTCTTTCTATATCTAAGAGAGAGCCTAGTATTCCACTGGATCCTTTTTTAGAATAAAAACACTCTAAAAATAAAAATTTTTTTTACACCTCTTCACATTGATAGAATGTCATTGTTTATATGATAGGTTTGTACCTGACCAATTTCTCAGCAAGGTAAGAGGGCACTATCCCATGGAGAAGTTTATGTGTAAGACTGAGGATCTTAAACTGGCTTCTTCGTCGCACTGGGAGCCAGTGCAATTGCCTAAGACAGGGCAAAGAGGGGGATCTGGGGGACTGGCCTAGCACCAGGCGTGCGGCGGCATTTTGGAGGGTTTGAAGTTTAGTCAACAAACCCTCATTGATGGAGGCATACATTGCATTGCCATAATCCAGACGGCTCACGACCAGTCCTTGAACCAGAGGTTTTCTGGACTCAATGGGTAGCCATCTGAAAATCTTCCGCAGTTTTCGCAGTATACCGTAACAGGAGCCTGATACATGGGTAACCTGAGTCTTCATAGAAAGGGCACATTCGATTATTATTCCCAGGTCGCAAACCACTTCTTTGGGCTCAGGGCATGGTCCTAGTTCTGGAGGCCACCAATCATGCGACCATAGTGTCTTTGCCTTGCCAAATAGCATAATTTCAGTCTTGCTATAGTTAAGTTGAAGTTTATTTCCAGTCATCCATTCGCTAATCTGAATCATACACCTCTTAAATCTAGTGCGGGTGTCAAGGAGATCTAAACTACAGGTGATAAGCACCTGAGTATCATCCGCATAGGATACTGTGGTAAAACCATATGATTTTATAATGCTGGCCAAAGGGGTGAGATAAATGTTAAATAACATGGGACTCAGAATGGACCCTTGAGGAACCCCGACAGAGAGAGGAGTCCTGCTAGATTCCAAAGAGTTGACCTTAATGTATGTATGCCGGTCCGCAAGGTAACTCTTGAACCAGGCCAAAGTCTTGCCTCTGACACCAATCTCCCACAGCCGTTGATAGAGAATGCTGTGAGAGATGGTGTCAAAGGCTGCTGAGAGATCTAATAAGATCAGAAATGCAGAATCACCTCTGTCCAGGGTGAGACGAATGTTGTCCACTACTTCCGTTACTGCCGTTTCTGTGCCATGGGCAGCACGGAAGCCTGACTGCGAGGGGTCTAAAAGTGAATGGGTTTCTACAAAACTGGCGATGCGCTTATTAACAAGGTGTTCCAGTACCTTTCCAAAGTAAGGCAGTAGCGATATAGGCCTATAATTAGAGACATTGGTAGGGTCACTGGTAGGCTTTTTGAGGATGGGTTTTACCTGAGCCACCTTCCAGCTGCTGGGCATAGATGCAAGCTCAAAAGAGGTGTTAAAGATGTTAGATAAAGAGCAGGCCAAAAGTGGAAATATTTCATTGCACTTACGGAGGGTCAGTGATTCTGTGGGTGAACCCGATTTCACTTTCCCAAGAGCAACTAACACTTCGGCAGCCGTGGTGGGCTCAAACTCCATAAACGAAGGACACTCGATATGGTCTGGGATCAGAGAGTTACAGGAGGATACCTCACCAACTTGGGTGACGTTGGGTCCGGAGGTTAAAAACGTGGCGTAGATAGACTTGATTTTATTATTAAAATGCGCGGCTAATGCGTCAACCCACTCCATGGTGGGGGTAAAAGATGATTGTTCCACCTGTGGTGCAGTGAACTCATTTAATATTTTGAACAGTTCTTTAGAGGAGTGGGATGCTTTATTGATTCTTTGGGTAAGATAGCTGGATTTAGCTTCCTTTATGTTTTTCAAATAGATTGAATGGATCCGTTTATAGTTTTTACGATGTTCCATCGTTTTTGTTTTCCTCCACAACCTTTTTGCTGATCTACTAGCAGTTTTCTCTATTTTCAATTCCTCCGTAAACCATGAGGAGGCAATGGTTTTTACTTTAACTCTTGTTTCAGAAATGACCTTATCCAGTGCAATCTTAACGCGTTCTTCTAGCTGGTTGGCCATTAGGTCAATGTTGTTGGTAGTATCATTAAGAGGTTTAAAGTGGGTCTGAAAAGCCTCCGGTATCAGTTTATGCCAGGGCCATATGAGCCTGCACTCTAAGCACTTCGCGCTCCTAGGCTTGTCAGGACCAGGGAGTCTGAATTTCACAAGAAAGTGGTCAGTCCAGGTCATAGGCAGATGGGGTTCACAGGTGAAGCTGGGCATATTAGTAAAAATTAAATCAAGAGTGTGCCCTGCCTGATGGGTGGGTCCTAGAACCCTTTGCGTTAATGCCAAAGTTTCCATAGTAGTCCTTAGATGACAGGAGTCAATATCGTGAATGAGTTCCATGTGGTAGTTAAAATCTGCTATTAAAATGAAGTAGTCAGTAGCTAACACATGTGAGACAATAGTGTCAAGAAGAACATTGACAAATTTGGATTTTTCGCCCGGGGGTCTATAGACCAGAGCAGCTCTTCCCATCGGCGTATTGAGATGCGTTATGTTGACTATAAGAATTTCAAACAGGGGGGTTGAAAAGGACTCGAGCAGGGAGATACCAATCGGGGCCTTAGCAGCCACTGCAACGCCACCCCCTCTCCTCCCCACTCTATCTTGTCTAATAACATGGTATTCCTGTGGGAAAGCTATGGCAATATCTGGCGATGCTTAGCTGTGAAGCCACGTTTCTGTAAGGAATCATATATCCGATAGTGTATTGTCTAGAAGGCTCCATAACTCAAGGGCGTGCTTGGGGATAGACCTAGTATTTATATACAGGGAGTGGGAAGTGAACTACTGACCGCTATTGTGTGTTTATAGTATACCGGAAGCGGGAAGCGAAGTGTTCACGCCTACCTGTGTGAAGACTTGGGGATGAAACCGAGGTGATTGCTGTAAAGGGATGGGCTCTGGGCACTGTAGTCTACGTGTGCAAGTAGTGTTAGTAGGCGTTTATACCATACATGGAGTGGGAAGCAAACTACTGATCGGTACTGTGCGTTTATACTATCCCGGAAGGGGGAAGCGAAGTACTCATGCCTACCGGTGTGAAGAGTCGGGGACGAAACCAAGTTGATTGGTGTAAATTGATGGGCTCTGGGCACTGTAGGATACTAGCCGCTGTAGTATAAGTGTGTAAGTAGTGTTAGTATGCGTTTACAGTATATAGGTAGTGGGAAGCGAACTACTCACCCATAATGGTGTGATGACTCGGGGCCTAAATTGTGAGCTCATTGCTGCAAAGTCATGTGCTCTCGGGGCTGTAGCATACCTGTGGAAGTAGTGTTAGTTTGCTTTTATACAATATAGGGAGTGGGAGGCGAACTACTTACCCCTACCATTCTCAAGACTCGTGGATGAAACCATGAGCTCATTGCTGTAAAGTCATGTGCGCTGTGTAGTATTCCAATGTAAGTCATAGTAGAATGTTAGTATGTAATTCTACTAGAATCTAAGTATGTAATGTTAGAATGTAGGGCTGTCATGAGGGGAACCTTGCAGAGTTTGTACTCGGTGCTGGAGAAGACGGTTGCTTTGCTGTCTGCTCCTGTTGGTTGCTGTTTCAGGTGTCTTGTTTTTCTGTTATAAATCTACTTATTGGATCCACTGCTGCCTGCCTCTTCACTACATAAATTTGGCGAGGAGCTTGAGAAAGTAAAAAGAAGGCACCACTCACCAATATTTCAAAATTGCTTGCGTTGTGTTGAAGACCCGTTTTCTTCGTGTAGCTGTTTCTACTCATGCCAGGGTCGTCGGCTCATTGAACTATGTCATCCGACTTGTGGTAGAATTTATATTTTTAGATTTTGCGCTTCCTCTGCTTCTTCACTACATTCTGGTTGTTGTACTACACGTGTGTAAGTAGTGTTAGTATGCGTTTATACTAACAAATGCATCATGGTCCTAGGGAGGGCGACCACTCAGGCGCAACTCATACAATGTTCCGGGATGTGCATTCGCGGGACATTTGTGTTTGCTATTAGAGGGCTGGTGCATGGCTTCCACCCTGGGATAGCAAATCCTTGTTTGACTACTTGAAGCGAGAGGAGGAAAACCTTGTATCGCTTTAATAGAGGGGATGCGGATGGTAAAAATGGAGAGAAAAAAAGCAACAACAAAAAAAAGCGGGGTCTCACCCGTTCATTTAAATGAGGCTCCTGGTGGGTAATGGTCCATGGCCAATCCAATTATTATATTGCGGGGTCTCTGTAGGACTGGGGATCTTAATGTCACAGCCTAGGGGACCACCATCTTCCCAGGTATTGTTTACTAATTGTTCGGGGGTTTGAGGCCAACTGAAGTCCGTGGATCCCCACACCCTTGGGGCTTTATTTAAATATGCAGGGTGGGCCTTGACAGTCCCTGAAACCTCGGTGGTCCTAGGCAGTGCCTTATTGGTTCTGTAATCACACGGGCAATACTCATGGTATTAAGAAGTGATACACTCATAGAACTCTTGCAGTTGTAGAATTACCCAGGCTTCATTTTTGTAATAGTCTGTTAGATTATGTTTGGTAGGTGCACTGTAATATTAGAAAGGTTTACCCTCATAATATCCTATAAACAGATGATTTTCACATTAAACTATAGACAAGTGTTGTCAGAAAAAGACCTATACACTCAGTTATTGATTTGAAAATAAGTAACCTTTATTAAAACACAAATAAATAGAAATGTAAGTTTAATAGAACAAACAGTATAATATAACGTGGGTTGGACTCCAGTGGAAGCAGCGAAGAAAATCTACAAGACAAAAATGAAACATGAGTATGTGTGCTATGTGGAAGAGGTAAAGAAAGGTAGTCCGAATGAAAGGACGATAGCGAGAATGGGAGGGAGGGGGAGTGGGTGAAAGCAGAAGGGGAGGGAGAGTCAAAAGAACAGAGGAATGAGGAGACAGAGCGTCGGCCTACTGCACCTAGCCCTTAGTGTTTACCCTCCCGTCACCCTGGGGTCCGCGAGAAAGAGTGTGGTCCAGCTAGTCCTTAAAATGAAACACATGAGGCCAGAGATTAGGGGCCATATTATCAAGAAACGGCGATAACATTATTGGCGCTTTAGATGCAGGAAACGGCTAAAACGGCGATAAGGGGCTTGATAAAATGCCCTTGTGAATTCCCATAGAAGCCAGGCTTGCCTGCACCTGTGCACCCAGGGTGCTGTACCCCAACCCCTTCCCCCGCACTGTGCTCAATTGTAGCCTGCACACTGAGGCTTCACTGCTCACCTGCCACCACCGGTGTGTCCCACGATGTGTTGGTGGAAGCGCCGAGCTCGGTGTAGGTTTGTACTGTAGGAGACCAGGTCTCTGGTCGGGGACGGTGTCTTGATACCACGATGGAAGGTGTCAGAATGCCCAGGGCATCATTACGGGGTGAGCTCCCGCTCCCAATCAATTGAATGTCTGAAAAGGGAGAAATAATTTTATGGTGGAAACGTCTGGAGGTAAATGAAGGTTTATTTCAAGCTTGATAGAAAACAGGAGTTGAGCGCATCCTTTGTTTTTGAAGTACGATCTACCAACTGTTAGCGGTAATTGTGGTTCAAAGAGGAGTTGGAGTGCTCGAGAATTCACAAGGTTAAATAATAATACGTTATACGAATGTTGATATAGAAAGGAACAAAGCGCATGCAAGAAGCATAATGTGCACGTGTAATGCAGTGGCGGAAGGCTGTGTGCATGTACACTTAGTAACAAGCTCACTACAGTGCCCTAAAAGTAAACGCCACATGTCTGTAGGGCAGCGCTGCCCGCTGGCTTAGGCCTACAGTATGGGCAAGCAGGTCCTTAAAATGAGACAGATGTGTCTGAATGAGGTCAGAGATCACATCATTACGCAAGGCAACATTGCTTTTTCGCAAATGCGCACTCAGGGTGATGGACCCCACCCCTCCCGCAGCACCGCGCTTAACAGGTGTCTGTAGGGTAGCGCTGCTGGTGGCTCAGGCCTACAGTACGGTCCAGCAGGTCTTTAAAATGAGACGGAGATGAGACTGAATCAGGTCAAAGATCACATCATTACGCGCAGCAACATCCTTTGTTCGCAGCTGCGCAGCCAGGGTGATGCAACCCTCCCCTCCCACCGCACCGCACTCAATTGGAGGCCCTGTGCACCCAGGCCGCTCTGCTTACCTGCCGTCATTGTTGTGTGAGCAAACACCACGGGCAGCAGTGCTCACAATTCAGGTGGAATGTTGATTGCAGGATCGTGTACACCTCATGGATCCCTTTAGAAGACGATGGGCAGTAGGGCTTACAATTTAGAGCCTGTGTTTATTCCCAGGATGGTGTACACCTCATGGATCCCTTTTTAGGTCTCGACTATTCTATCCTGCTGGTGGCCGACCGCACTGGGAACCGCTCCAACACCCACTGACCACGCACGCAACCTAGGGGTCATCCTCGACTCCACCCTCTCCATGACTAAACAGGTCAACGCCGTCTCCTCCTCCTGCTTCAACACCCTCCGTATGCTCCGTAGGATCTACAAGTGGATCCCCACTGAAACAAGAAGAACAGTCACCCAGGCCCTTGTCAGCAGCAGGTTGGACTATGGAAACGCCCTCTAAGCAGGAGCCTCGGCCAAACTCCTGAGACGGCTCCAACACACCCAGAACGCCTCTGCACGCCTGATCCTCGACATCCCTCACTGCAGCCACATCACACCCCACCTGAGAGACCTGCACTGGCTCCCGGTCAACAAGAAGATAACCTTCAAGCTCCTCACCCACGCACACAAGGCACTCCACAACACCGGACCAACGTATCTCAACAGACGACTCAGCTTCTACACCCCCACCCGCCAGCTCCACTCCGCCGACCTCGCCCTCGCTACAGTCGCCCGCTTCCGAAGAGCGACCTCAGGCGGCAGATCGTTCTCCCCCCTCGCCGCCAAGACCTGGAACACCCTCCCCATCCACCTAGGGCAGACCCAAGACCTGCTGACCTTCAGAAAACTCCTCAAGACCTGGCTTTTCGAGCAGTAGCAGCATTCCCCACCCCAGCGCCTTGAGAGCCTCACGGGTGAGTAATGCGTTTTACAAATGATATGATTGATAGATAGGCGAGTATATAGTAGGCAGTACAAAATCTCTACCAACTGCGGATCACGTACAGTTGATGTGGACACAATCACGCGCATTGTCAACAGCTGCCACAACCACGCACATTTTTTTAAGAGTTTCCATTTGCTCCCAGACACTTCGTGCGCGCGCGCCCGCGCCGCGCTCTCCCTCTGTTGCCACACGCATTAAACTCACCAGGCAGCACACCCCCTCCCTCTCCATATGATCACGTGAGTTCACGTCAGAGTGCTTTCCCCGACATGCTCTGCCCTAATGCCCCATTTGTCTGTGCCGCGCATCAGACTTCAAAGGCTGACGCTCCCCCGCCACAGCAATGCAGAGAGCTTGTTTCCTCCAGTTTCCTCCTTTTCAGTTTTATTTCTTCCAGTTCGTGATTCTCTTCTTTCTTCCTATGCCCCTCCAACCTCCGTTCTTGTTCCTTCTTTTTCGTTATATCTCCTGCCCCCTTTCCACCCCTCGTGTTCTTCCATTTATTTATTTACTTATTTATTTAATGCGCTTTTATATAGTGTGAACATTACCCGAAGGTTTCCTTCCCCTCCCTTGTTCCTCCCCTCCTTCCCGCGTGCACCACGCAGTCCTTCTGCGGCTCACTTCTTTCCCCACATTTCTACCTGGGCCGCCTCTAATCCTGTAACCACCCTCTCCACTTCGCTGTCTCTTACTCCACGTGGCCTGTCTCTTTTCACTCGTTCTCTGACTACCTTTGTCCCAGTGCCTCCTGATGCACACCACCACACACGTCAATCTCTTGACCTCTCTGCACAGTCTCTCGTGCTCCTTCTCTCCTTCCGCTACGCCATCCTTTGCCCCTCCAACCTCTGTTCTTGTTCCTCCTTTTTTTTCCGTTATATCTCCTGCCCCTTTCCACCTCGTGTTCTTCCATTTTTTTATTTACTTATTTATTTAATGCGCTTTTATATAGCGCGAGCATTACCCGAAGGTTTCCTTCCCCTCCCTTGTTCCTCCCCTCCTTCCCGCGTGCACCATGCAGTCCTTCGCGACTCACTTCTTTCCCCACATTTCTACCTGGGCCGCCTCTAATCCTGTAACCACCCTCTCCACTTCGCTGTCTCTTACTCCACGTGGTCGGTCTCTTTTCACTCGTTCTCTGACTGCCTTTGTCCCAGTGCCTCCTGATGTACACCACCACACACGTCACTCTCTTGACCTCTCTGCGCAGTCTCTCCTGCTCCTTCTCTCCTTCCGCTATGCCACTCCCCCTCACTATACCATTCCATTGCACCTACTCCTCTACCCCACACCATCTCTGGCTACGTCTCACTTCTTTCACATCATTACTTCCCCAGCCCTCCCTTTGCTCCCTCTTATACCTGTAAGCATCTTCAGGTGCACTCTCTTAAGTGTCCACACACCCTTTTCATGCCTTGCCCTCCCTCTCCTCGTGTACACCCTAGAGCAGCACTCTCTTTTATAATGTTCTCTCATCCACTTCCTTCACATCACTTCTCTTTGCCTCCCATTTCTTATAATATTCCACCCTAGAGTCCTCACCCGTCACTCTTTCTTTCCTTCCCTTCTTACGCATCCACATTTCATTCTTTTCTCTCTTCCCTCTGCTTCTCATTTCTCTTCTCCCCTCCACTATTCCCTTAGAAGCTTTTTCCCTCCTTCTTCCTATGCTCGCTCCCTCACCCTTCTCCCACCCTCCATGCCTTTCACTTCTCCAGCCTCCGTCCCAAACTCTCATCCTTATCTCATTGTTTTCGTCCCCTCTGCCATCGTCTCTTCTGTGTCTCGTTATCTTCTCCACTCTCGCCTCATTTTCTTAAACTCCCTATGCTTATCCGTTCTCATCTCCTTCTGTTCTCCCCACCCCTCTTTCTCATCTTCAGATGTTCTTTCCTCGCCTTGCAGCGTCCTTCTTCCCCTCTTCCTGTGTATACCCCTTCTCTTCTCCACATCTGTGTTATTCTCTCCCTGTTCGTCATTTCTAGCATGTTTTCCGTCCCCACCACCATATGTTCACCTCCTCTCTCCCCTCTCCATACTCCCTTCTCATCTCTTTCTGGCCTCACCCTGACCTCGCACCTTATTTTCTTCAGGACAGTCTGGATGCTTCACAGCTCCTCTGGCCTCCCTGCCCACTCCCCCCTCCCCCTGATCTCTTTCTTGCTCCTCTCCTCTCCTCTCCAGCCTCCTTTTGCTCTAGTCTCTTTCCACTCCCATCTCTTTTGAGTCTCTCTCTTCCACCTACATCCTCGCCCTTATCTCATCCACCCTCTTCTCTCCACCTTCCATCCTTTTCTCCTGGTCCTTCTATCCCACTCTTTATTCTCTCACCCCCAACTCTTTCCTGCCCGCTCCCCATGCTTCTCCATTTCTTCTATTTTCTTTTCTCTCTCCTTCGCCCAGCTTCTGCTCTTTCTGTACTCTCCCCTCGTGATCCTGCCTCATCTTATCACCTTTTAGTTCTCCTCCCTCCATCTTCCACTTTTTCCATCGATGTTCACTCATCTCCCCGCACCCTTCTCTCATCTTTAGATCCCATGCCATCTCCCACTCTCCTTCCCCCTCTTGTTTCCTAGAACTCGCAGGCATTCAGAGGGTAGGAGGCTTCTGAGTTTCTAAAAGCACTTTGCACTTCAGGAGGTCTATCCCACACAAGAACAGTCATCCCCTTGAAAATCATCCTTCAAGTGCTGAATCGCGACACTTCAGTTCAGGCGTGTGTGCTCTCTACGGCCCAAGCATGATTAATTGTTGGCAAACTGGCCTGACCCCTACCTAGGCTAGTAACCTCTCTGTGACAAAGAGCGATGCCTTGTGGACTACCAGATTCTGTACACCTGTACTTGCATACATATAGTTCTTAGTGGGCACTTCATACACACACACTGCACCCTCGCACACACTGTACACACTGCACCCTCACACACACTGCACCCTCACACACATTGCACACACTGCACCCTCACACACACTGCACCCTCACACACACTGCACACACTTCACCCTCACACACACTGCACACACTGCACCCTCACACACACTGCACCCACTGCACCCACACACACTGCACCCTCACACACACTGCCCACACTGCACCCTCACACACTGAACACACTGCACCCTCACACACACTGCACACACTGCACCCTCACACACACTGCACCCTCACACTGCACCCTCACACACACTGCACTCACACACACTGCTCCCTCACACACACTGCAACCTCACACACACTGCACATACTGCACCCTCACACACACTGCACCCTCACACACACTGCACCTTCACACACACACTGCCCACACCGAACCCTCACACACACTGCACACACTGCACCCTCACACACTGCACACACTGCACCCACAAACACACTGCACCCTCACACACACTGCACCCTCACACACACTGCACCCTCACACACACTGCACTCACACACTGCACACAGCGCACTCTCACACACTCTGCACCCTCACACACACTGCACACTCACACACACTGCACACACTGCACCCTCACACACTCTGCGCACCCTCACATTCTGTGCACCCTCACACTCTGTGCACCCTCACACTGCACACCCTCACACCCTGCACAACCTCACACTCTGCCCACCCTCACACTCTGAACACCCTCACACTCTGCACCTCACACTCTGCACCCTCACACACTCTGCAATGGAACATACACTCCAAATACCACTCAGTGCCACATATTTACACTGCACTCAATGCAACATACACTCCAAAATACCACTCAGTGCCACATGATTACACTCCACATAATTACACTGCAATCAATGCAACATACACTCCAAATACCTCTCTGTGACACATAATTACACGCCACATAATTACACTGCACTCAATGCAACATACACTCCAAATACCACTCAGTGCCACATAATTACACTCCACATATTTACACTGCACTCAATGCAAAATACACTCCAAATACCACTCAGTGCCACATAATTACACACCACATAATTACACTGCACTCAATGCAAGACACATTCCAAATCCCACTCAGTGCCACATAATTACACGCCACATAATTACACAGCACTCAATGCAACATACACTCCAAATACCACTCAGTGCCACATAATTACATGCCACATAATTACACTGCACTCAATGCAACATACACTCCAAGTACCACTCAGTGCCACATAATTACACGCCATATAATTACACTGCACTCAATGGAACATACACTCCAAATACCACTCAGTGCCACATAAATACACGCCACATAATTACACTGCACTCAATGCAACATACAATCCAAATCCCACTCAGTGCCACATAATTACACACCACATAATTACACAGCACTCAATGCAACATACACTCAGTGCCACTTAATTATATGCTACATAATTACACTGCACTCAATACAACATCCACTCCAAACATTACCACTCAGTGCCATATAATTATACGCTACATAATTACACTGCACTCAATGCAACATACACTCTAAATACCATTCAGTACCACATAATTACATGCCACAAAATTACACTCTACTGAATACAACATACACTCCCCATATTACCACTCAGTGCCACATAATTACATGCCACATAATTACACTCTACTCAATGCAACATAGATACAGTTTATCTATCTGTCTATCTATGGCCCTCACTCTATCTGTCTATCTATCGCACTCACTCTATCGCCATCACTCTAGCTAGCTATCGAGCGCCCTCACTCTATCTATCTGTCTATCTATCTATCGCCCTCATTCCATCTATCTATCTATTGCCCTCCCTCTATCTATCTATCGTCCTCACTCTATCTATCTATCGCACTCACTCTATCTATCGCATCACCATAGCATCACTCAGCACCACCACAGCATCACTCAGGGGCACCACAACATCACTATGCGCTACCACAGCATCACTGTACGCCACAGCATCACTCGTCCCCGCCACAGCATGAATCTGTGCAACCATTCAACAACAACTGGTTCAAATATGTTCTCTCAATGTTTCAAGCTTTATTACAAATGTCACAAAAAGATGTTAATATTTCACTTCTGTTCTTGGATTTTCGTCAGAATATGATACAATGAACATAATCTTCACAAAAGTTATTTACAAAAGCTATTGCCATTATAATTTACTATAACTTTTATTTAAGTATTAATTATTAAAAAAAATAAAAGCCATTTTTATTTGTAATATCAATACATCTAAGTCACGGAAATACAACACATATTGCATTACAAATGCTATAGGTGTCACATTTGCAAAAGGTAAAACTATTGGCATTGTAAATGACAAAGCTATTAATTTCGCTATTTTCAAAACCAACACATAAATAAAAAAATTGTCATTTACAATACCAATAGCTCAAACTTTCCTAATGCGAGACCTTTTGCATTGCAAATGCTTGTTTTTTTGCGCATTGTTATGTGCGAGGTGGATGCGGCCCTATCATCTGAGGCAGTGTGGAAGAAGAGGGACGTGTAGCATCGTGGTTATACTATTTTTACGTACGCAAAGTGTGCTGGGCTTGCATACTCCAGGCTAGCGTAGGGGTGTGAATAATTATTCCAGGGACTGGGCATTGTTCAGTTCCTGCCTGGCAGGAAGTGTACTTATGTGTGTTTCTTTTGTAGTTTTGACCTCACAGAGTGTGCAATTTACATTATTGTAGCATGTGCCAGTAGGGCGGCAACTATCGCTAATGAGATCGTGTTTGAAAAGATTGAATGGTGAATATCACATGTCGTTGTCAAGGTTGTGGATATGCGCAGACACGTATGTCAATGGTGTGCGGTAATGTTAAAAGTGTTGCTATTGCGAAGCGTACATATGTGAGGGAGGATCAGCAGTAAGGCTAAACATACACAGTGATAACATTCATACAGTCAAGGAATACATGTCAAATGTGAATGTGAAAGTCTCACATATAGCACACTAGTATATTGGTAAAGCCTGGCAACAGAGCGTACAGCAAAAGAAATCTACACATTGTTGTTTACTGTTTATCACATGTGATCTAGGATGTGCACTCTGCTCGTGGCTCCTGATACTTCTTAGAGCCACGAATACCCAGGCCGAAAGGGAGCACAATAATGGTCACACACACACACAGCAGGGGCATCGTGTAACACATATTTGTTTTTTTTATATATCGTTTGAGATGCATGGCGATCACACGTGGAAGGCTAATGTACAGACCATGAATATTGATCAAGATGATCGTTGCATGTTGTGTGTAGTATAAGATATGTGTACACAGCAAAACAACTTTTAAAAAAAGCTTTCTAAGCAGAAGAGGTGTAGAGAGAATGAGTAGAGAGAATGAGTAAAATGGGTGGGGTCGTCCAACTGTTACAATGGAAAATGTTATGAAGCAATCAAATGCTTTTTATAAGGTCACATGGCAATCGCGCACCGAGCGCAAGGAGGCTGCACCCAACGCGATTTTGACAAAATATCATAATATAAGTTTATTACAGTTAGAAATATATAAATGTTTAAAATATTTTATATTATTGCTTGTTTTCATATACTGTTTATAGTTATTTAGATATACTTTGGAGACAAAAAAAACAGAGGGAATGGCATACCTGGTGCAAAACTATATGTCTGTGACGTAACACAGGGCCTGGCAGCGTGTATTTGTCACTTACGCAACACGCAGCGGGCGCGACCCCATACGTACATGACGTAATGTGTGGCTTGGTACTGTGTACCCATTGAATACCTAAGTAGCAGCTAGGGTGATTTCATGCGTATATGATGTTACGGGGATGCGGTGCCACGAAGTCGTCGGATACGAAATGCGCATCATTTACGAGTTTAGCAACATGGCGGATAGGATTCGCGTGATGATGAAGCTTGGTACGCTACCGGTCTGAAAGTGAAGCATTTTTTTTTAAGTTAATTTTTAAAGTTAAAAAAAAGAAGTATAATAGATGTCATTTGAGATGTCATCAGTGATGTCATCAGTGATGTCACTGACCATGTCATGAGTGATGTAATATGTGACATCATCAGCAGTGCATTGCGGGCACACAAGTTATAGTTAGCTCAACTAACTGTAACAGGCGGATTTCTTTGGTTTTATATGAGTCAAATGTCCAACTAACTATAACGTCCCTGAAACCTATGTTTTTTTTTGTGAATTTCTAAGGTTTTATAAATGCTAATTTATAAAACCTATGGGTCAAATTTACAACCAATGATTGTCGTAGGATTGACTATACAAAAATACATAGCAGCAACTAGTGTTCATCCAAGTGTAATGTGTAAAATAGGTCATTGGGGAAACTATAAAACAACACTGTATAGCACAAAAAATAAATATATAGCAGCATCTAATGTCAATCAAAGTGCAATGTGCAAAAATAAACAGACAACAATAAAATGCTAAATCTATATCAATAGCAGCATCTAGAGTTAGTCAATCAATCAATCAATTTAACTTTATTTGATTCATACAAAGAATCATAAAAGTTTGCAGTTCAGTACAAATTTAAAAAGAGAAAGTTATCCAAAAAACAGATTCAATAAAAAACATTTACAGATTTAGGGTGCATCAGTTAAAAACTTCCTTCTGGTGATAACGGACCTCAAAAACCTTGCCACTACTACACATGTAAACAAATCCGGGAGCAATTGTAAAAATAAGTAGGTTGGTCTACATTGTCTAAAACTTAAAGATTTCATTAGACGCTTGATAAAAATAGTCTTTAAGTCGGTATAACATTTACAAAAAAACAATACATGAATAGTTGATTGTTTGGACATCTGGTCACAAGGACAACATGTTAGTCGAAGAGACCAATTATTTGTGTTAGGGAAACTAGTCAAGCGATGGAAAATATCCAGTCTGAAACCTGTCAAGACAAATCTGTGTTGGGCATTTAAAACACCGATTAAATACAGTTGCATAGTATAGCAGGTCAGTACTATTTGATTATGTTGTACGGTGGGCTTCACAAGTTCCAATGTTAATCTTTTTTCCTCCAAGTTGTCCAAAGATACTCCTTTTAATGATTCTCTAGATATATGCAATAAAGATTCAGGTTTTGCATAGAGTGGCAGATATCATACGTGACATTTTTTACGTATTTCAACCATGTTATTTTCATTGCATGATCAGCACCGCAGCAATTCTGTAAAATGGCTCTGTTGAAACTCGTATGATCCGATGTCCATAACTTGTGCCAGAGGAGGACTGGCTGCACCCTTATCAGGTCCTCCAAATGGGTTATACCCAGTTCTGCATGACAGACAAAATTTGAACAGCTGTTAGGAAGCCCTAACAGGTTTTTAAGAAACCCATTTTCTACCAGCTGTAAAGAATCAATGTCTACAAGTCCCCACAATTCAGAAGCGAACATCTCTATTGACCGGCATTTGGCGTTATAAATGCTCAACATGTCCCTGGGGAGTTTACATCCCAGTTTCCTGGAAAAGTTACTCAGACCCGCAATTGATCTGAGAAACTGCATTCTTCTTGATTTTACTGCGCTTTTCCAGTTGCCATTACTATCAAACATTATTCCTAAATACGAAAAAGTTAGTGTTTGAGGTAAAGTCTTGTTTCCTATTAAAATGATACGTCCCTTAGCTGATTTTCGGGCGGAATTCATTACATACGTTTTGCCTATATTGATTAAAAGACCCAGGTTCTCCATGAAGTTAAAAACATTATCTAAAAGATGTTGCAGAGCTTTTGGAGTGCGGGCCATGAGCACCGCATCATCAGCATACAATAATACTGGTACTGGCCTATTGCCAATTTATGGCAGGTCCTTACAGGACTCCACAAGGGTCCCACCCAGGCCATTAATATACAAATTAAATTAAAAAAGGAGCGAGCACACACCTCTGACGGACCCCCTTCTTGATGTCAACTGGGCTAGTGCATTCACCATTCATACCATATCAAATCTTGGCAGAACTCGTTGAATACAGATATCTAAGAAAGTTGACAATGGCACAGTCAACACCCATGGAGGTCATGATAGACCAAAGTTTGTCATGGACAACACAATCAAATGCGGAGGACAAGTCCACAAACGCCCAAAACAAATTGCCCACTTTTATTTGTGTATATTTGCTCACTAGCAAGTTCAGGTGAATAGCCTGCTCTATGGTCCCAACGCCCTGGCGGAAGCTGTATTGGAAGTCGGTAAAAATATTATTACAGTCTGCCCACTCCTGTAATCTGTCTAGCACAATACAGCCCACCACCTTAACCAAATAATCCAACAGGGAGATGGGTCTGTAGTGTACAGGGCAGTTTCGATCTCCCTTTTTAAATTATTGGTACAATGTGTGATTCCGACCATGACACTGGGAAACCAACATCCTTAAGGGCTTAAAAACCAGGGTCACAAGAGGACCCCAAAGGTCGATATTGACTTTAAAGATATCATTCGGAATCCCGTCAGGGCCAGGTGCTTTTCCTCCCTTACTCGCTCTGAGTGCCCGTATCACCTCCTCCAGTGTAAAGTTAAAATTAAAATATTTCCATGAGAAGGTAAGCCCAGTGGAGACAACTCTCGTCCCTATCACAGAGTTGTCTTGTCCTTCTTCATTCAGGCCCAAATATAGTTTCGCAAAGTGGGCCATCCCTTCCTTTTCTGTGATTGCTACCTCTATACTAGGTTTATCATTGTCACAGCAAAATGGTGAATTTATCACAGGCCTGAATAACTTACAATCTTTGTTCAGGCTTGCCTTCTGCAGATGATCCCAGGCCTCCTCTTTCAGAATCTTTTTACGATGATTTAAAGCTTGATTATTAGCCCGCCTGCAGTTCTGTACTGCTAAGTTATTCCTGGGTACCTCCTTCAGAGCCCAGTTTAACTTCTTATGAGCAAGAGTGCACGCATGGTCAAACCACCCATGCTTTTTCATGGCCCCTCTAATCTGGTTAGTAGTCAGCCCCGCACTAATTTCCTCCCTAATATGTTTAAAGGCCTCCACAACCACGTTGGCATTAGCAGTCTCGTCCAGACAGACCTCGAAGGCCCTACTCTGATTTGTAAATATTTTCTGTAAAAATAGGGATGGGTTGACCATGTTCAGTGCAGGGCAAAGCCGTTTAGACGGGAGAGTGCTATATTTTCCGCAGCAAGGGTGGGTTGCCCTTTGCCAGGCTCACCTTGAAGACTAATATCCAGTGGAAACTCTTTGGAAAATGATCACTTAATGCGATGTTATGTAGTATAAAGTTAAAACTATTGCTGAGTAGCGGGTTTGAAAAACAGAGAAAATCAATGACACTCCTACCTCGACTGCCATCAAATGTACAGAGTACAGCAACCGGGCTGCCTCCAAGTTCATTACTAAAGCCTACATTATATTTAAAAAGCAGCTCATTGAGTTTCTCTCCATACCCTGAATGAGAAAAGTGAGTGACATTGTCTCCCTTTGCAGAGGCCATACCACAAACTTTAATAGCCATCAATTGGCAGGGTTGGATTTTGAAATCGCCCCCTCAAAGCAGGATTTTTTCGTTAGGGGCCTTGTCCAGAATAGATTCCAAATCCTCATCAAGTTGGCAGAGAGAATCTATTATGTCCAAGTCACGGGCATTATTGTAAAAATTAACTAATATCAAAGAAAAAGAAGTTGTACACACGACCTGGATAATTTGGTAAAACAAGTTGGATGGATTTACAGTCGCACTAGTAGAGGCCAATTTGTTAGATACGTAAACACAGAGACCGCCCTTTGATCTTCCGTCACTGGATGGGCTTGCTTTGGAATGAAAGGTCTGAACCCATTAAGATGTATAGGGTCCTTGGCCCAGTTTTCTTGCACCATCGAGATCTCAAAGGCTGTCATAAACTCCAACCATTCCGGATTACTGCTTTTACTGCGTAGCCCCGCCACATTCCAATTTAGGATACTAATACTATTCCCTGGAGATGTTATCTGCGTAACATTGTCATCATCAGTATCAACAATATTATTTCCGGTTGTAATACATGGGTCAATAGTGTTATAAGCCAAGTTGCCAGGAATAATTTTTTCTGAACTACACCTATGGACACCCTGATTACCACAGGTGCTGCTGAAAGCATCATAGTTATTACAGGGGGGAAAAGGCATTAAAAATGGGCTGTTGTTGTATGGTGAAGGTAAAGGTACACAAGGAATCGTTATATTTAACTGATATGAGCTATGGGGCATATTATCAAGACAGGCGATAAAATTATCGCCGCTTTAGCGGCAGAAAACTGCAGCTATAACGGCGATATGGGCTTGATACTATGCTCTATGGAATTCCAATTGAAGCCCATGTTAGATGTGAAGGACATCTAACCTGAGCTTCAATTGGAATACCATAGAGCACATTATCAAGCCCATTATCGCCATTTTAGCTGCAGTTTTCTGCCGCTAAAGCAGCGATATGTTTATCGCCTGTCTTGATATTATGCCCCTATGTTCTTGGTTACAGGGTTCATTACTATCACCTACACCCTCAACATCTGGGTGGATATCAGCCGGTAGCCCCGCTCTTCAAAAATTGCTTTCATCTTGTATGACACCACAAGTTTTTTGGTCATCCATCTGCTTGGGAGGTGCAAAGGTCGAAGTTAGAGTTAGTTCATGTGGGTGGCTTATGATGTGCTTCCTCTGCGCTACATGTCTAGATGTCTGATTAAGTCAATATGTCTCTTCCAGGGAAGAGAATATGTCAAATCTCTTATAAAGTGGAACACTGGATTGAAGAAGAGTATTTGAGGGTATAGGTCTGCTGTGATACCTGATGCTGGACATAGTTTATTGGAGAGTAAACTTACCCCAGGGGAATTACATTTATGCTTCTGGCTGTCACATAAACACTACCAAGTCTTTGGAAAATCTCCCATGTTAGACTGGGCGATCTAAATGTGAGAAATATACAATCGCCGGATAGTGTTTTCTCCCTTGTCCCTACCCATCCTTCTCTTCTTACCATTTTAAACTCTGCAAAAAGAGCTTCAGCTAACCCAGTCTTAGTTCCGAGCCAGCAGAGTGCCTTATTCCTTAGTGCCTCCCAGGTTTCATTAGCCGGGGGGGTGTGAGACTGTACATTTGCCAATACTATTATGTACAGTGTAGCTTCTGGCAGCAGATGCAGTCTCACCCTTTCCATTTTCTCCCTATTCATGCGGGCTACATAAGGCATAGGCAGTGGTTAGGAGCGACTAGAGTTATTGTTTATTGAGACTTCAATATATTTCATGTTTATATTACTCTCATGGCCTTCAGATGTCCTGGTTTGAGGGATGTCTTCATGAGGGGCGTAAGTTGTCCTATCATTATCCGGTATAGGAGTGGGTATTACAAAGTAGTTTGGATTATTAACAGAACATACCGCTTGATCTCTACTCAGTACATCCTCAATAGCAGAAACCCTGACCATTATTTTCTCAATGGGAGCTTTAACTGATAAGAATCAATTATGAAAACCCAAACCCTCCCCTTTAGCAGCAGCAATATGGGAAGACACTCTTTGAGGTACACTTTGATCATTCAGCTTCAAGTTATTCAAGACCATGTCTATGTGCTCTAGGCGTTCGTTCATTAAGGCAAATTTAATGTTAATCTGATCTGTAAGCTGGGTTAGAACATTATCCAGAGCAAACTTGCCAGCCTCAGTAGTCACATCCTTGGAAGAGGTACCCGATATTAAGGGCAAAATATCGTCAGTCTGAGTACTTATGGAGTTTTTTTGGGTCAATGCAGGGTGGTCCTTTTGTGCTTTAGGCGTATGTATGTACTTGCCTTTGCCCCGTTTACCCGTCACTGTTAAGTCTCTTTTCGTATGATCACTCTGAAGTTTAGAGGTCCGAGTCCTTAAGGCTATACTAGGCTATACTAGGCTCATTAGAAAAGTCTGTAGTGGAGATCTTCGGTTCGTGGGTATGAGAGGCCAGTGGCGTACCCTGTGGAGTAGCTGTCAAGCAGGCTTGAGGGGGGGTTGGAACAGCAATACCTAATGAGGAGCACCCCTGCAGGGAAGAGGGATCTAAAGATAACCTTCTCTCCATAAGTTCAATTTCATGGTTGAGCAGTGATTCTGCTCTTATAATAAATGCATCCAGTGTCCCTGTAACCCCCACAGACCCTTGCTTTTGCTCATTGTAAAAAGAGGGATCAATACCACCTCATCACGCACAGAGACAGCATTAATCTGTGTCAAGAGTATAACAACACTATGGTACCTCAAGAAAGATCCTCAGTCCTGTCCGCCCAACCGGTTGTTCGAGGGGGGGCCTTCCCTGCCTCCTCCTGTCGATGATGGGCGCTGCACAGTCCTGTGCCGCTTATGTGCGCCTCCGGGCGCAGGATAGTTACGTTGCGGCGTGCACCGCTTGTGGCGTTGGGAGCAGTAGTCCTTTGACTCCTCCGGTGATCAGGAACACAAACCCAGTAACTCCAATGGCGGTGGCGGCAAAGATGGCGAGCAGGTACGTTTTTCGTTTGGGAACCCCAACAAGATTCCAGGATCAGAGTATGCCTCTTATTCAATGCGCCGGGTGGGGTGAGTGACGAGTCCGGGCTCAGACAGAGTTTTTAACATTTCATTTCAAACGTCTATTCCTGTTGCAGGTAATCGTCATCATTACCTCTTTCGATTTTTCCTAATGGCGGTTGGGCTTCTTTTCGCCTTTGCAGGCATTCAGGCGCCCCCCACCAACAGCCTGTTAGTGTAGAGGAAGCCAGGGATGGCCATGTGAGGCAGGGGGACTGCCTCTGTGGAACTGGGCCCACACTCACCGCTGCTTGTTGTGAGGTTGCGTGGTTGAAGCCAAAAACAAAATGCGGCAGGGTAGGGCCCGAGCAGGGGCTCACCCGGGAAGTCCAAGGAAATGCTGCTGGAGGAGAACTGAAGCGGGAACTCACAGGACTGCTGCAAGCCCTACTCAGTCCTTGCTAGGCCGCTTCTGCGGGGGGGGCCCAGCTCTCACTCTGCAATTGGCGTCTATGTCGGTGTGCTCGGGGCTCCTTCTAATTTACCTGCTTACTTGTGCTAAAGTTGATACCAGGACCCTCCGGACCCGCTGATGCAGCTGGTCTGTAAGTTTGTTATGGCTGCTCTCCCTGGCCCCCAGGGTCACGAATAGCTAGCTATCTGCGTCGGCTCATCAGAGTGACCTGGAAGCGGAGTTAGTCTAAGTGCAATGTGCAAAGAGCAGTCCCTTCCGAGTCATACGAAGATGAAAATATGAAACATGATACACATTAAAAGAGTGCATTATTTAAGATTAAAATCGAATTAATTTAAAGATGACAATTTTTGCAACTAAATCCTATTGTTCACATCATTTTCTCACTGGGATCAGGACAATCTTTTTTTGTGTATAAGAAGATCTTACTATTTTTTAGGAATTCATGCCATATGTTTCAGGGAATGGGAGAAGACAAAAGGGAAGCCTGGTCCTTTATACAACCTTACATGATATTCAGAATGACCACTCAGAGCCTCAGTCAAGATGTACATGTAGTTCTGTGTCCGTATTCAAACCCCATGGGTTCTCAGGACCCATGGAGAGTATCCATCTCACTCAGCTCTCCTTAATTTTATCTCCCTGTCGCCTCCTCTTGGGTTCACAAAAACCTGTTGAATTCCATAATATACAAATTTACCAACATTGCCATTATGATGCTCCCAGATGTGCTTTGCAATGACATATGTGTAGTCTTTCTTTGTGATGGCCGAATGTGCTGCAAAATTTGTAGTTTGAGTTTGTTAATCGTAAAAAAGTCCACATTTGTAAAGCGCACAATCACCCGTAAGGGTCTCTAGGCGCTGGGGGCCGTCGGGAAGATTAAGCGAGCTATGGCCCAGAGTCACATGGTGCTGGGCTGACCTGCCGCCGGAGCCGGGGATCGAACCGTGGTCCCCAGATTCCAGCGTCAGTCGCCCTGGCCGCGGCGCCACACCTCTTCCTACGTACAGCATGCCGCATTTGCATTCCAATGCATACACACCGTGGGTGCTCTCACAGGGAATATGTTCTTTAATCTTCCTCATTTTACCATCCATCAGTTTCACTTCTGTTCTATTAACCCCCAATTTGCCGGCTTTGCACTTAGTGCACTTGTGAAATCCAGAAATTTTTGCAAGTGTCTAACCACTAATTTTCTGCTGTTGTTGCATGATGCTTCGTACCAGTAGGTCACCCAGAGAGTTCATTTTTCGATAGGTTATGCTTGGATAACTTAGTATGAACTCCTTCAAATCGCCTTCTTGCTTCAGGACTTTCCAATTGTCCTTAATTAGTTTCTTTACTTCATTTTTGGATTTGTTGAAGTCCATAATGTACCTTATCTTGCATTCTCCATCACCCACCACCAGGCTCTTCTTTTTTTTGGCAATAACAGGTCACTCCTTATCTTTTCTTTTGCTCTCCTTAAAGCATCCCTCACGACAGACACTGGATATCCACATTTAGAAGCCTCTGGGTCATTTCTGATGCTTGTTCCTCAAAAACTCTTTCCTCAGAGCAGTTCCTCTTCACTCTAAGCAACTGGCCATATAGAATACTCAATTTTAGAGGTTTTGGGTGCGCACTGTTTGCAAACAATAAATTGTTCCCACTGGTAGGTTTTCTACAAACTTAGGTGCAGATTTTATCATTGTATATGTAGAGTTGGACATCAAGGAAACTGAGTTCTGTCTTACTCATGGTATAGGTGAGTTTAAAGCATTGGGGATTGATATTCAATGATTCCAAGAAAGAGGTTAGTTCAGTCTCCTCTCCCCCCCCACAGCAAAAAAAGGTCATCTAGGAAGCGTAACCCTAATATTACTTTTTTCAAGCTCTCTGCATGTGCTCCTGCTCCCACTGTTTCCGTCTTCCAGAAGCCCATTGTAAGATTGGCATACGTTGGTGCAAAATAAGCCCCCATTGCTGTTCCTTACTTCTGTCTATAGAATTTTCCATCAAAGATAAAGCTGTTATTGGACAGACAAAATTCCATCGTTCCCAACAACATTTCAGTATGGCTTAGCATTTTGAGAGATCTAGATCTTAGGTAGTGTCTGCTAGCTTCCAAGCCGCCCTCATATTTAATTGATGTATATAGGGAAACAACATCTACTGTAGCCATGATGTAGTTCTGTTTCCAAGGAATGTCGTTGATTCTATTTAGAAAATCCATAGAATCTCTAATATATGAGGGGACATTAGAAACATATGGGAAAAGGGAAAAAATCCACACATCTTAAGGCATTCTCTAGGAGGGAGTCACAGGTGCTCACAATTGGTTTCCCAGGGGGGTTGTCCAAGTTTTTGTGAACCTTTGGTAAAAAATTAAATGGTTCGCTCGTGGAGGAAGGTATCGGGGGCAGTACTGCAAGCCTAATTTTATCTGAACTGTCACGTTTTGGGAATTTAAAAGCTGACATCGTATATTTTATTGCTGTGTGTTTTTTTAATTTTACGGGGGCACTCAGGACACTCTCCGGTCCACCGCAATCACATTAGGTGATTGCTTGAGTGGAGAGAGGCCATTTAGTCTTTTCTCTCTGGAAACCGAGCAGGCGGTTGACGGTCTAGTTGCCAACACGCCAACACGCCACTGACATACATTTCAGCTCCCGGGCGGGCGCGCAGCAGGCACGCCAAAAGCAAGCCCATCTGCCCTGTCCACGCCAGAACACCGCCAGGGAATGTCGCCAGTTCCACAGCAGGGTCTCTTGGGGAGACGAATGACCTACACACGAGAGACTCTTCTGGCCTATAATCTACCACTGTCATGCACCGGGGACAAAAAGCTTCGGGCAGATGAGGGTAAGAGAGCCACAAAGAATGATAGGTGCACTAACTGTGGGTGGGCCCCGGTTAAACAACCATCCCCTTTTGACAAACCTCAGTTTTGGATATACTGCAATCAATTACAACAGAGACACTGTGACAGCCAGGGGGAGATTAGTGGGACTGGGCAGGACAGACAGAGACCCGGCATTCAGGGATTATATCTGAATGTCAGATCCATCCCCAAGCACACAACTGAGACATGGGACCTATTAGAGGACCGGAAGCCCGATATATGCCTTTTCACAGAAACATGGTTCAATAATGAAGCTACACCAGTCCTAGCAGTGGCCTTCCCGGATGACTATGCAGTCACCCAGGAGATGGGCCAAGAATGTGGCCATCAGGATGGATGATAAATTATCTATGGAGGAGCAGGTCAAGACAGTGTCCGGCACGTGTTTTGGCACAATGAGGATGCTCAGGAAAATCTTTCCCTGGATCCCTTTGTCAGCGAGGAAAACCCTTGTCCAGTTACTCCTGGTGAGTCGTCTGGACTATGGTAACTTGCTGTTGGTGGGTGCCAGGGAGGATCTTCTAACACGGCTACATGTAGTGCAGAACACTGTAGCCCGCCTCACCCTCAACAAGCCGGCATGGACCCCATTGGTCCCTCTGTTGAACCAGCTACATTGGCTCCCTGTGAGGAAACAAGCTATCATTAAGATGCTCTGTGTGGTCTTCAAATCATTACAGGGGAAAGGCCCTGTTTATCTCAGCAATAAACTCAGGCGGTATCAACCGGCCCGGCAATTAAGATCTAGCAAGATTATTTGTGTATTCAGAAGATACAGAGGGTAAGGAAGGGCGGTAGAGCCTTCTGCTATTTGACCACGAGCCACTGGAATACATTGTCATCAAACATCAGGGCCTGCAATGAGCTATCCAGCTTTAAGAAACTTCTAAAGACATGGTTGTTGTAGATGGGTGTGCCCTACTTACTTTCTCCTATAGCACCAAGAGATCCCCTTGGGGATGATTCGTTTGCGCTCTAGAAGTCCACAAAGTAAAGTAAAGTAATTGGACAGTCCTTTTTTAGGTATTTATTTATTTATTTATTTAAACTTCTAAAGCGCGCAGCTACCCGCAGTGGGTTTCCCGGCGCTCAGGGACAGACTGAAGAAGAAAGACTGGCGAGCTGATTTTTACAGGGCTACATATTACTGCTGAAAGAACCAAGTTTTAAGTCCCTTACGGAAACGAAAGAGATTGGTTTCTGTCTTTAGGGACACAGGAAGAGTATTCCAGAATTTAGGACCTAAATGAGAAAAAGAACGGCCTCCCATTTTGGCCAGTCTAAATCTAGGGACAGAGAAGTCACCGTGAAGTGATGATCTTAAAGTTCGACTGGGTTTGTAGACCTGGATAAAGTCCTGACGGTATTTTGGAGCTGAACCATGTTTAATTTTAAAAACGTGACACAGGGCTTTGAATTTAATTCTGTTTGGGATTTTAAGCCAATGAAGGTCACGAAGTGCTGTAGAAGCAGAAGATCTTCTAGGAACGTTGCAGAGAAGACGGGCAGCAGCGTTCTGCACAACCTGGAGTTTTTTTATGGTTGTTTGGTCGGATCCAAGATATAGGACGTTGCCATAGTCCAGGCGGGAAACAACCAACGCCTGGACTACCGTTCTTCGTGTGGAAAGGGGCAACATCCACAGGATCTTCTGTAGCCATCTCGAGGTGGCAAAACAGATGGAGGCCACCTTTACCGCCTGTTGTCTCATTGTAAGTTTCTTATCGATGAGAAACCCGAGGTTGCGAACTGCAGTTACCGGTTGCGGGGTAGGTCCCATGTCAGTGGGCCAATGGTGGGGGCCCCAGAGATCCTTATTTCTGCCCAGTATCACAACCTCGGTTTTGTCACCGTTAAGCTTCAAGAAGTTACTCTTCATCCATTTAGAGACACGGATCAAACCTTCTTTCAGACGGAGGTGTTATTACACTCTTTATTAGAGAGAGAAAAAATGATCTGTGAGTCGTCGGCGTAGGAGTACAGTGTGAGACCCGCCTCCTCCACAATAGTAGCTAGAGGTCTTACATAAATGTTAAATAATAAGGGACTGAGTATCGACCCCTGAGGAACACCATACGCCGAGGGATGAGTTGTAGAAAAAGCAGAGGCGGAAAACACCTGAAAAGTGCGATCTTTTAAAAAAGAGGCTATCCAGGCGAGAGCCGCACCTTCTACTCCCAGGGACCGGAGAGTCGCGAGGAGGATGGAATGAGACACAGTGTTGAACGCCGCACTTAAATAGAGAAGGATAAGGGCGGATGTTTCTCCGCGGTCAACACTGTGACGCAGGCTCTCGGTAACTCCTAGAAGTGTGATTTCAGTCGAATGGTGCGCTCTAAAGCCTGATTGGGACGGATGTAAGAAACCCGAGCTCTCCACCAGATGTGTTAGTTGTGTATTAATGTGTCTTTCCAGGATCTTTGATAGAATGGGAAGCAGTGAGATTGGTCTGAAGTTAGACAGGTTGGTAATGTCTTCTCCAGCCTTTTTCAATAAAGGAATTATCATTGCATGCTTCCACTCCTGTGGGACAAATGACTCCGATAATGAAGAGTTAAGAAGTTGCATTAGTACTTGACGTGGGCTAAGTTCAAGTAATTTTAGGATCTTAGCAGGTATCGGATCCCGTGGGGATCCAGACTTAATGCTATTAAGGCAGAGGGAAAAAGAGGCATCATCAAAAGGTGACCAATTTGCCAGTTTTGTCCTTGCAAGGAACGGAACATCTGGAGTCAGGGTAGGGTCAAGCAGAGGCGTATCATTAGATGTAGAGGGACTTAATAAGGCATATATGCGCTCTACTTTAGATATAAAAAAATTTGCAACAGAGTTGCATTGAGCCTCATCCAGGGCAGGAGGGGCAGGGACTACCTCTGCTCCAGTAAGTTTCTTCACAACCGAGAAGAGAGTACGGGGACAGTTTTGGGCATTAGTAACTGTATTCGAAACGTAGGTAGCTCTAGCCATTTTACAATGGTGATGGTAGTTCCTAAGGGCTTCCTTATAGGCTGTTTTGCGGGAATCAGAATAAGAGCGTCTCCATTTTCTCTCCAAAGTCTTACAATTCGATCTCATGCATTTAAGATCTTCAGAAAACCAGGGTGCAGGAGGTCGGTGAGATGAAGAGTTTTTGAGAGTTAAAGGAAGAAGTTAATTGATGGCAGAATTGAGCCAGTTGAATACTTCGGAGTTTAAAACAGATGTGGATGTGTTGATGTTAGGGAGAGTGTTCGATAAACGTGCATTAAGATCATTGATATTAAGTTTGTGCCAACGACGTATAAACACATCCTGACTCCTGCTGTTGTTTTTTTGGATTTTTGTCTGAGATAAGGCAAAATGTACAGCATAATGGTCAGACCATACCAAAGGACGGGCAGGAAGGGGGCATTCAAGAGGGAGATTGGAGAGGACAGGGTCCAATAGATGCCCAGCAGAGTGTGTAGGCCCAGAATTACATAGTAAGATATTTAAGGCTTCCAGTTCGGACAAAAACAGTTTGCTGACATTACATTGACCATCTTCCAGATGGAGATTCAGGTCGCCAAGAATGGAAAAGTTGTCCGCTTTCAGGGAAAGAGGAGCAATGTTGTCTGCAAAGGAAGTAATCCAAGTGGTAGCGTTGCCGGGGGGACGATAAATCAGGAGACCAGACAATGTGAACTGGGGGCTGATAGCAAGCTTAAAAAGTCCGGCTTCACATCCAAGCATAGGAAAAGCATCAAGAGTGCATGTGTAGTTAGACTTAAAAATTATTGCAATCCCACCTCCCTTACCAGTATCTCTGTCTTTTTTGACCAGTTTATAGCCATCAGGAATCGCTATGGCAGTATCAGGCCCCGAGCTTTCGTGTAGCCAGGTTTCAGTAAGAAACATGGCATCAGGGTTATCATCGATTATAAAATCGTAAATATTGGTCTTGTGTTTTGGAAGCAATCTACAGTTCACGCTCCAGAACTGCAGTTTTGTGAGGGGAGAGGGAGTTTTAGCAGCCTTAGTTCTACCCCTCGATTTACCACGTTTATGTAGTGTTTTCAGTTGATTACACATTAACATTCGGCCTGTGTGAAAGTCGCATTGGGTACATTTAAATTTATGGACCGGCAATGTGCATGTAGGGCACTGTGCCGAGTGATGGTAGTTAAGCTGTTTTAGCTCCTCACCAGTGTAGATGTAGCTAGCACCTTGACGAACAGGAATAACAGGAAGCGGAGCCGGGTCCAATGTCCCTTGGCCCGTCCTGGCGTGGACGGGCATAGACGGGCCTGACTCTGGCGCGACTCCGGCGCGCCCGCTGTGCGCGTTCGCTGCGCAAAGACATGGACATCCCTTTTTATGCGCAACTAGAGCGCTGTCGATCCGCCCCTCACACAAGATGGCCGCCGCTATTCAGTGCCCGGGACCGGCTCCACAGCGTCAATACTCGGCTGGTAGTGGCCCAGGGCAGCGGGAAAGAGGGGGAGCGAAGTGGGCGACTAAAGCTTATTCAATCGTACTATTTTGCTTAAGGTTGCAGTGCAATACATAAAACGCCGGTTAAGCAGTAAGTGCAATTTAAAATCAAGTAAAAATCATACACAGCGCTAAATAATACAGCCTCCCGGCTTCCGCCTCAGGAGGTGCTCAAGCAGTCGAGCAATCAAGCTCTGGGCATTCCGGGACTCCTTTTATGCGCAACTAGAGCGCTGTCGATCCGCTCCACACACAAGATGGCCGCCGCTGTTCAGTGCCCGGGACCGGCTCCACAGCGTCAATACTCGGCTGGGAGTGGCCCAGGGCAGCGGGAAAGAGGGGGAGCGAAGTGGGCGACTAAAGCTTATTCAATCAAGCTATTTTGCTTAAGGTTGCAGTGCAATACATAAAACGCCGATTAAGCAGTAAGTGCAATTTAAAATCAAATAAAAATCATACACAGCGCTAAATAATACAGCCTCCCGGCTTCCGCCTCAGGAGGTGCTCAAGCAGTCGAGCAATCAAGCGCTGGGCATTCCGGGACCCCTTCTATGCGCAACTAGAGCGCTGTCGATCCGCCCCACACACAAGATGGCTGCCGCTGTTCAGTGCCCGGGACCGGCTCCACAGCGTCAATACTCGGCTGGGAGTGGCCCAGGGCAGCGGGAAAGAGGGGGAGCGAAGCGGGCGACTAAAGCTTATTCAATCAAGCTATTTTGCTTAAGGTTGCAGTGCAATACATAAAACGCCGATTAAGCAGTAAGTGCAATTTAAAATAAAGTAAAAATCATACACAGCGCTAAATAATACAGCCTCCCGGCTTCCGCCTCAGGAGGTGCTCAAGCAGTCGAGCAAATTCATTATCATCCAAAAGTAGCAGATCATGCCATTCCTTCAGTTTAGTATGAAATCTCCTCATCACTTCTTTAGATGGATCTGCTGGGAGCTTTTCATACTGATTCTGGTCGTTCAATTGTCTCCTTGCTTCCAGTAAGTACTTACTTTTGTCCATGATCCGGCAGGTCATCATACAGGCTACCATCTTGTCTAGGCTGGACTATGCTAGCACTCTATATCTGGAAGTTAACAGAGCAGAGACACAGCGTCTCCAGAGAATACAGAAATGCGGCTGCACGACTGTTGTTTGGACTTCCCAGATCCTGCCATATTTCAGAATTTATGTGGAAAAGCGTGTTTGTTTTCAAACTCTGTGTATTACTCACCGGAATTCCTATTCTCAGTCCCCAGAAATCCTTGCGGATCTTCTTACACCTTACACGCCATCACGTCCCTTGCGCTCCTGTAATCAATACCTGGCGGTTATACCGCGGGTCCAGAAAGTTAGAGCCGGAGGACGTTCGTTTTGAGTTTTAGCGCCTAAACTTTTGAATTCCCTCCCGGTGAATATTAGAGGCATTCGTGATCACATAGCTTTCCATAAGGCTATAAAAACCTACCTGTTTTTGAATTAATGGATGGTGGTGCTGCCTGTGCTGGTCTACCTTTTGCTGTCTGTGATTAGCGCGGGGACGCCCCTTTGCTAGGGCATCCATGCCCTCTACAAATTATATAACATAACAAATAATAATCACAATGTTTCCCCCTTTATCAGAGGGCTTTACTATGATATTCTTGTTTTCTTGAAGTTCACTCAAAGCTGACCAGTCACCAGATGTCATATTATCACTCCTTCTCCTGGGATTGCCTTTTCTGTGCTTTACTGCCAGTTTCCTCAAGCCATCCCACACCATTTCTTGAAAGAGATCCACTCTGTTCCCAGGTGGCAATTGGTGACAAAACTGTTCTTACTTCCACTGGGGTTTGACATGTCTGGGTCGATGTTAAACGTCACACACAGTTCTCTGTCACTTAGGGGCATATTACCAAGGGTGGCGATAGGCAATTATTGACGGTTTAGCGGCGATAATTCTATCGCTCTATTAGCAAGCTGTCGCTAACTGATGTTAGCAACAGCTTTTAGGCGATAGCGAGCGGTTTGGGGCCCGCTTTGCATGTCAGCGATATTTTTCGCTAATGACATGCAAAGTGGGCGTACCCAACCTGTTAGCTACTGAAAGCAGTCGCTAATGTCGCTATCGCCTATTAGCAAGGCAGGCGTAGCGATGGAAATATTCCCGCTATCGCCAAAAACCAACGCCTGCTCAGACCAGTACTTAGCCATGTTATCCAATGGGAGGTGGATAACATGGCTAAGAGCATTTCGTCGCTAATGCGTGAATATTGCTGTATTCTCAGCGATATTCACGCATTTCGCCTGATTTTTATCGCTTTTGAGATAAACCTTGCTAATAGCAAGTTATCTCAGCGATAAAAAACGGTGATAAAAATATTGCCGCTAACCCTACTTAGCAATAAATATCGCTATTTGTTGGTAATATGCCCCTTAATGCTCTCTGATAGCCTGGTTGTGAATCCAAGCTCATCATCGTTGTGTGGAAGATCTCTCCCTGTGAGAAGGGATAATTCCGGGTTCATTTTCTCTTGCTGGTTTCCGAATTTTCTTATTTCTATTTGAAAAATACTTTTTCAGTTTGAGCTTCCGGCAAAACTTGTACAGGTCAATTTTGGCATTAGCAAAGTCCATGTTTGAATTTGGACAAAAGGACAATCCTTTATTTAGCGGATGTATATGGTTCTCATCGATTCATGCTCGAGAGATCCAGTTCCCACCCCGTCAATCTTTTTGATTTTTCTTTTTCTCTTCTCCTCTGCCACATATTCCTTTTCCTGCCCCGTCTTGTTCTTTGGCATTTGTTTGATTTAGACCTCTGCCTCTCCCCCTCATCGTCATTTGGAGCAAGTTGAAGCTAAATCCAATTTCAGTAAGTTCCCAGATGCTCCCTCATCTCTAGAGCTCACTTCTGAGCTTTCCACACTGGATGGGGGTCCACCTTCCCCTCATTTTATCCATTCTTTGGCTTGTGTGGAGAGCATCACATCGTCCATTTATAAATTGATTAAAGTTTGGAACTAACAGTGATTTTACAGTTACTTTAAAACAAACATTTCACCTTGTCAAGTGCAATTTCTACATGTTATTACATTTAATTTATCCCAATAATGTGTAATGGATATATTAATGATTTGATAGTTTAGGAAAATTAAGTTAAAAACACCTGTATACTCAGTTTTAGATTTTTTGATTGAGGTCCGTTTTTGTGTAAGTGTCCATTAACATGAAGGCAGCTCCCACCATGTTAAAAAATACAATAAAATTAAACAGGTGTTTTTCTTTAAATTTCATTTAACAATAACATTAGATACATATGTATTACACAATGGTATGTTGTTTCTGGTAAGAGATGTTTAAAAATGCACAAGTCCAGATCTAATGTAAACGCTAGTCAAAAGGCTACAAGTAAAAATAGAAGCTTACCTTTGAATCAGGCAATGACGGGGTTGATTCGCTTTGTGGTCAATTTGCAGCAGCACAGGCAATACTTGGACGATCAGCTCCATGAAAGAAAAAGGCGTGTAAAACAGAAAGAAGGGAAGTTTTGGACTTATTTCCTTTCCAATCTGTCAACTCAGGTATGGAGGTTCCCCCCAACAGTTACGTCGGTGGGAAAGCCCATCTTGATTGGCCCAGCAGACAAAGTGACAGTACTTCCTCTGACAGCCGCTTTTGCCTATGGCGCTGTCGACGTGGGTGAAAAAATCTGGCAGAGATCGCGGCACTTGGACATTCTTTCGTCTATCGACCCACCAGCATCTAAATAGAGCGATTGGACCGCCTAGTAATCGGGTGGGGAATGCGACGGAACAACCACCAAGACCTAAAACAGGCCCTAAGTTTATCATTAGCCACTCTGGAGTTCTGGGAGAGCCCCAAATTGGTACCAGGTCCACGTAGTAATCTATCCAGCGAATTTTCCTAAAGAATACCCACACCCTGAGGGCAGCAAGAGTACTGTTCACCTAACTTGCATAAACATTTCGGGTCACCAGACTTAAACAAAAACGTATTTGGGCAGAAATGCTTCAACAGAGTTCGATGCAATTGACCTATGTAAGAATTATCTAGCTCTTCGGCAAAGAGCTGGAAATCTTTGAACTTGAAAGAGCCAGCCCCTCTCTTGCTTCGATCTTCTCCAGAGCCATTTCATGAGACCCTGGTTCATGTGGATGTCCATATAAAGCTGCTAACCCTCCCTTGCAATTTCTGCTATAGCTTCTTGGGGAACGGAAGTGGTATAGTGTTAAACAAGAAGATCACCTTAGGAAGAACCAGCATAATAATGATGTTCACCCTTTCATGGGTACCACGGGGCACATTTTCCCACATTCTAAGGAAAGCATCTATATAATGGCATACCTTAGTTAGGTTTACAAACAGTATTTGCTCCAAACTCTGAGTTACCATGATCCCCAGATACCTAATCTATTTCCTAGTTTGAAGCCCTACCTTCTCTTTAGGCAAAGGCGTAATCTCTGTCTTTCCCTTGTTGATTAGATATCCTGGCAGACTCCCAAAATCTTTGGCATGCATCTCAGAGTGAGGAACAGAGAGCTCTGGTTACACAAAACTATGTCATCAGCATACAATGATATTTTGGTTAGTAACCCTGCAGCTTCAAAGGCAAGAAAGGTCTTATCCTGCTGAATCATCTGGGAAAAGGGCTCACTATATATGTCAAACAGAACTGGTGACAAAGACACCCCTGCCTGGTTCCCTTAGATATCGGAAATGAAGCTGTTAGTTCGCTATTAATCAAAATCTTGGCACCTTATATAACATATGTACAACTCCAATAACATTGCTGCTGAAAAGATAATACCACAACATCTCCCAAAGATAGTCCCAATCAACCCTATCAAATGCTTTAGCAGCATCAATTGTTGTGATTGTCAACAGGAGATTAGAGGCCTCTGCCATATCATTCACACTGATAAGTTGATGGGTTAGTTCATACAGCTGATAAGATACCCAGAACAGGACCAGAGAGTTGAATTTGTTTTCATAGAGTTCAAATGGGATCCCCTCTGCACCAGCTGCTTTCCCATTAGTGAATCTCTTAACCTATTCCCTCATCTCTCCCTCTGTGATCCTTCCCCTGAGATCTACAATTTGCTGTTCTGTAAGATATGGGGGATTTTTGTCTTGTAACCAATCTTTGATAACGAATGGGTCTAGGTTAAAATCTTCCTTATATATATACCACTAAAGCTACCCAACATCTTGGTTGTAGAAGAATGGTGACAAGGTTTACACTTGCAGGGGTTGGGTGTGGCAGTGTTGTGTTGTGAGTGCTGGCAGGAATACACATGGACCCCATTTAAGAATGTATTTATTAGGTCTATACACAAGACTCTACCAGAAGCAGATGTAACCTGTTAGTCAGCCCCCCTCTCTGAGCTAACCGCTCCTAGAAGACCCAAGCTGAGGCACTCTGTGGCCTCTCATGACACAGGCTGGTCTCACTGATCAATCTGCTTTAGAACCCCCACATCCTGCCGTAAGACATTAAAGGCACTTTTGGATATCGTGAGAGCTTTGACTGTTGTGTATGAACAGTAACTTACACTGAGGACTTGTCCACCGATGCCGCTCTTAATACTGAATCTTATTTTAAATATGGGTCTTATGTGATGTTCATGCTTGTTCCTTTAGCTGTCATTGCTCTTTAATACAAAGATGTTGTGTGTTATTACAGGTGTGGTAATGCGAAGCCTCAGGGTCCAGATGTGAAGAGCTATAAAGGTAAATTTCATTGTGATGATTAGCTCTGTATGTTACTGCTCATGAAAATGGTGTGGCATGGTATGATATGGTATTGTATGGTATGGTCTGGTATGTATGGTACGGGACGGTATGGTATGTGATAGGAAGGGATGGGATTGGAAGATGGGATGGTGTGGTATGGTATGGTATAGGATAGAAAGGTAAGGTAACATATGTTATTGTATGGTATGAGATGCTGTGGTGGTATGGTATGGAAGTGAGAATGGGATGGTGTGGTGTGCTACGGATTGGGATTGTGGTGTAATATGGTATGGTGGGATGGAATGGGACGAGATGGTGTGCTGTGGGATGGGATGGTATGGGATTATTTGGTATGGCGGTAATGGATGGAATGAGATGGGATAGTATGGTGGTGTGGTCTGGGATGGTATGGTTTAGTTTGGTATGGTGTGGTATGGTATGATTTGGTATGGTTTGGTATGGTATGATTTGGTATAGTATGGTATGGTATTTAATGGTAATATGCACTCAAGTCCGAGTACAGTTGCTTGATTTGTGTTCCCTAATTTTCTAGAATTTTACCTCTCACTATTCCATATAAGTGCTCCTGCATTTCCTGTGTATAAATCAGTGGAGAAGTGTGGCTCAGGGGTTAGAGGCGGCAGCTGAGATCGGCCCTGGACCAGGGTTCATTTCCCCGCCTCGGCAGGTCTTGGGCTCAAAAATTCCACGGACTCGATAATTCTCACTCCGGTGCCTCCTCGACTCACGGGTTCACACTCTGCGACTCTGGGCAATAGCTTGCTTAATCTCCACAACGGCCCCTCGCGGTGGGATGCCTGGCTTTCACCTTGTGGATACCCTGCCGGGGTTATCTCACAGGGGAATACCAGGACGGGTTCCCTAAGCAAGCGCTTAGATACCAACCTCGGTCGGTGATTTGCGCTATATAAATACATTTACATTTTACATTTACATTTAAATCATTCTTACCATGTAGACAGTCAGATGCTACAATGTCACATCTTAAATTAATGATACTGCTAGGATTGACAATTGCGGGCAATGCAGTTATTGCAGTATTCTGAGATTTTCCACATAACACAATTTTTAATCTATCTTCTGCCGTGACCTTAAGACTTGGCTCTTCGAAGAGAGTTTTTAGAGGGAACATGGCGGCAGCCGGCTGAGCTGCGGCAGTGCTCTGCTTCTGGGTTCCCGTCCGTGAGCTGTCAGTGGCACAAGGCTAGTTTCATACTCGAATGCCTTGTGTGAAACGATATCGCGCAGATTCTCAAAAACTAAACGCCTTGTAATTACAGAGTTTTTCGGCATTTTCGGCCTTTTCTGTTTCCAGTTTAGACCCCATGTGTTTGGAAGGGGCGTCCCTTTCGGTGTGCTCCTCGCCGGTGTTCCTTGCTGCAGTGGGCGTTGGCTCGGCACCGCGGCAGAAGGGCCTCGGTCGGAGCCGGAGCTGGAGCTCACCTGTGTCTTCAACTCTACCGGTGTTTGGCCTGTCGGTTTGGAGTCTCGCCGCCCTGGAGCTGCGACGAGGCTGTAAGATCCGTTTTCTTCTCCCGGGGAGACGTGGGGCCGCTGGAGGTCCCGCAGCCAAGGTGGACACAATAGCTGAGGTGTCAGAGGAAACACCGGAGGAGGGAGAATTGCCTGCTGATTGTGGGGAAGACGCCAAAGGTGGTGAGAGCTCAGTGCCAGGCGGGGGGGTCATTACTCGAGGTGAGTCCATTGCCACATTCTCAGCTGGTGATTCAGCTGGTGTTTCATTCAAGCCGGATGCAGGGGGGTCACCCCACTTGAGAAAAGATAAACGAAAGGGGACAAAAAGAGAGTCAAAAAAAAGGGAAGAAAAACAACAAGGGAATACAACCCCAAAATATTACAAATACTACATCTTCCCCGTCTAGTTGCTTTAACCCAACTCCTGCCTCAGGTTCAGAGGTGGTAAGGCTTGTAGTCTCTGCTGGGGTTGGCAATACAGATAACGCAAAAAAGAAACTTTCCTCCTATTTAACAGGGCAGGTTAAGGCTAAGCGTGCATATACGTGCAAAACAACTAAAGGGCCTAAAGAGTCAGGCTCTAAACGTAAATCCACTAGCCCCACTCATGCAGAGTCTAGGATAACTCCATCACTTAGGACGTATTTCAAGGCGATTCCTCAAGTGCTATTTCTATCGGATAAACCTTCCTCCCAGCCCTGCCCAGTAAGGACACTTCTAGAGGTTGTGGGTCCTGATGTGGCAGTGAATATTGGAGTAACGCACAATAATAACAACTCAATTGCCATGACGACGGAAATTCTTGAAGCTAACATGGAAGCTGAAGTTGAAGTAGACTTGAATAGAGGTAGAGGGGAGGAGAGTGTAGACACTCTGAACCCCACTGAAGATCCTGAGAGTTTGGTCCCTGTGTTGAAAACTTTGGGTCCTTCTGGTACATCCGGTCATCCCCCACCACTAGCCTTGGTTTTGGCTCCACCATTGGCCCCGCCACTTCTGTTGGCTCCTCCATTTTTGGTTTCAGGTCCCTCGGATGTTCCAACGCAAGGGTGTAGCACACAAGATAGCACACAAGGCAGTGCACTGGCTCCTTCTTCTAGTGATAGTGCTTTATCAGCTAACTGTGATAATGCATCTATGACCACTTCCCTGCAGACTTCCATACAGGGCATGTTCGCTACTATAGCTGTAGATATAGAAAAAAAGGGTTTGAGACCTCTGCAGCCAACCAGGCTAACATTAGATGTTTTTGTGAATCTCTGGACAAGAAGCTAAGCGACCTTACTTTAAGAACAGAGTCAATAGAGGACAGGGTAACGGGTCTGTCCATACATTTAGATCAAGCAAAAGTGGACATCACAACGCTTAGGAAAGAAGATCAAGCGATGGCAGAGAGGATGGAGATTCTCGAGAACAATGCCCGACGAAACAATCTTCGCATCTTAAATATTCCGGAGGACAAGGAAGGCTCAGATATCAAACAATTTCTCATCTCTTTGTTGAAAGATGCGTTACGCTTGGATCAGTCTGTTGAAGAATTAGCTCTAGACATCCAACGCATCCATAGAGAGCCTTTCAAGAAGAATCCCCATAGGACTAAACCGCGAAAAGTATTGGTCAACTTCCACACTTATTCACTTAAGGAGACCATTCTCAATCTGGCCCAAAGCAGAAATCTGTGAGTGGTAAGGGATTTAATTTCCAGATTCGATCTGACCTGTCAAGGGTCAGACTTGACAAGCAGTGGGAGGTTGGGAGGAGGCTTGAGGCCTTTAGAAATTACGGGGCAGTTGCTCAACTAATTTTCCCAGCAACACTGAGAGTAATGTATAAAAACAGCATGCATAATATAAGATCAGTTCAGGCTGCGGATGAGCTATTACTAACCAGGGGCAAAGATAAGCATCAGGTTAAAGAGAGCCAGGTATTTAATATGGTATGTGAGTCCAGATAGAAAATCCGTACTGTAATCTGATATGGTCCTGAAGATAATGCTAGTTTAAACTTAAAAAAAAAAAAAACACACATAAGCACATATACAAATACACACATAAAAAAAAAAAAAAAAAAAGAGAGTGGAACATAAACTATCATTTTCAGTATAGCTATAAGGCATAAAGTCTAGGTTTAATGTCTTGGCTTTACACGTTCACGGTTAGGGCGGGGACCCAGGATGGGGCGCTATCTTCTGGTTACTCCAGATAGATAGAGCAAGGGTTCCCCAGGGGGGGTGGAGGGGTACTTTTGGGCACGGGGGTGTGGGGGTGTCAGGGAATTTTTTTTTAAAACTTCCTAATTTTCGCTCTAATCTTGTGTTGAGTTTGTGGGTGCTGTCTGAAGATTATACGATTGTTTTTTCTTACCTTGGTGGTATGTAACTGATGAACCCTGTTGTGTCGCTATAGATACTACTATGTTGCTCTTGATGGTAAAAGTCTTGGTGTGGTTTTCTCGTTATAATGAGTAAATTAGCCGTTCTTTCCTGGAACACTAATGGACTGCGTATTAATCCCAGAAAAGATAACATAATGCAGTACCTTCGAGACGCTGATGCACAGATTATAGTACTCCAGGAAACCCATCTTGATGAACCTGAAATGGATCTGTTGGCTAAAAAGAATAGGTGGATCGATCTATGTATAATGACGTCGCAATCTGTACATATTAGAGGTGTGGCAATAATTTTTTAAAAATCAATAAAAGCTAGGTTGGTTTCTAAACTGGTTGATCCTGATGGAAGATGGGTAATTGCATCAGTGATCATACCAGGGTCCCTAATCACTATTATAGGATACTATGGTCCAAATCAGGACGACCCGTCAGTTTTGAAGACCCTTTTTTCCCACCTTTATACATTCCCTGAGCCGGTTATTCTTGCAGGAGATTTTAACATAGTCTTAGATCCCCTATTGGATAAGTCCCCTTCTAACCGAGCCAGGCCTCTATCTAAAACCAGGTCTTTTCTGCAGGATAGTATGAAGCAACTAGGGTACAATGATATTTGGAGATCTCTGCATGGACAACAAAGAGGTGTTACTTTTCGCAATTATAGATACCACCACCAGTCAAGAATTGATTTTATTCTGATTAGTCAATCTTTGGTTAATTTGGTGACATCAGTATCTCACCTCCCTTTTCATTTATCAGATCACGCGGCCATCTATTTAGAACTGGAGGGGTTTCCTAAGAGTCGTAGGAGAAATTGGTCATTTGATCGTTCATTGCTCTCCTCGTTGAATGTTATCAATGCCCTCAATGTGGAGGTGCAGCATTACCTGGAGGATAACATTGGAACAGCTTCCCCCGGGAGTGTATGGGATTCACTAAAGGCCTTCTTAAGGGGCCTTATAATAAATAAAGCTACACATAAGAATAAGACCCATAGAGAAGCTGTGACTTCCTTAGAAATGGAAATGGCCAGAGTGCAGACAGAAATAGCCTTGCACCCGGATGCCCCTACGACCAAAGTACAGGAGTGGCAAAATAAAGTAGTTACTCTGAAAGAGGAATTGGGCTCAGTTCTGAACGCTCGGGTTCTAGAGAGATGGGAGGCAAGTAAATTGGCTCATTTTGAGTATGGTGAGGGGGCTGGAAAGTTACTAGCCTGGAAAACAAAGACTGAGCAGGTCAGAAATAATATCTATTCAATTATCTCCAATGGTATAACATACTCTACTGATGAAGAAATCAGGGGGGTTCTCCGGGATTTTTTTTGTGAAATATACCGTGAGGACAAAAATATCTAAATCGAACAAGTTGAAGATTGGCTGACGGGAGTCTCTCTTCCTGCACTCTCATTAGAGCAACGTGCTGTTTTGGACGATCCAATCTCCCAGGAAGAAGTTAGATTGGCAATTATTAATAGTAAAAAGGGAAGGGCATCCGGCCCAGATGGCTTGCCGTCAGAAACATATAAGGTTTTGAATTCAACAATCCTCCCTTTCGTGACCGAGTTGTTTAATGATATCCTCCAAGATGGAATACTCCCTCCCATTTCTTGGAACAGTGCCTCAATAACATTGATACTGAAACCAGGAAAACCAGCAACTTGTAGTGGGTCATATAGACCAATCTCTATGTTGAATTCTGATTACAAAATCTTTGCGTCAGTGTTAGCAAATAGGTTGGGGGCAGTTGCTTCAAGTATCCTGCACTCAGACCAAAAGGGGTTTGTAAAGGGACGCCAGCTCTATGAGTTGACCTATGACCTCATAGGAGCAATTGATATGGCTTCAGTAAAATCTCTTCCACCGGCTGTTCTCACCCTAGACGCCACCAAGGCTTTCGATAGGGTCAACTGGATATACCTATCGGAAGTCTTGGGAAAATTTTACATCGGCGAAAAATGTAGGCGTGCAGTGACACTTTTGTATCAAAATCCATCTGCCTCTTTATTGGTCAATGGTGAATTAACTAACCCATTTAACATCACGCGGGGCACCCGCCAGGGTTGCCCTCTCTCTCCCCTCCTATTCGACTTATATATTGAGCCATTTGCTCAGCGGCTACGTGACGATTGTAACATCAAGCCTTTTAACTTCGAGGGATAGGAGAAGAAGGTATCCCTGTATGCGGATGATGTCCTTGTTTTCACCTCTGAACTCCGCTCGGCTTTTCCAGCTATAATTGCTTTGGCCCAGGATTATGGTAACGTGTCTGGGTATGAAATCAATGCCTCGAAGACTGACATCATGGTCTGGAATGACCCTGAGCCTGTGGCAAGGGCTCAGTTGAGTTCTGTTTTACGTTACCTGGGCCTAAATATATATAACGATATAAACGAAATAGTTCCATCAAATTTTTCGTTCATTGCTAAGGAGTGTCGTAGATTGATGAAATCATGGTCTTCGCTTCCTTTATCTTTATTGGGCAGAGCGAATCTTAATTAAAATGTCTATTCTCCCTAAAATTTCTTTTTTGTTTAATACCATCCCTCTTTTTTTTAACCCTCTATGATAGCCAAACTTCAAAGCGATATAAGTTCTTTTATTTGGAATGACCACATACCTAGAATAGCTTGGAAGAAACTAAGGCGCCGTAGGGAAAAGGGTGGTTTGGCGGCCCCTGATATCCAGCTATATGCGTGGGCTTTTCAATTCTCTCATGCCAGGATGTTGCTAAAATCACCCATTAATTTTGCCTGTGGGTATATGTTTGCAGCACTGCTTAGAGGGGGAAAAAATAGCTGAGCATGCATTTTTGTTTAAGTTTGGCGACCCCAAGTTTTTTAAGAAAATAAAACTGAAGGTACTGCGGGATATATCTAAAACATGGGTGAAATTTAGGCGCTCCATAAAAATTGATTATTTCTCTGGTAGATCTCCACTCTGGAACTCACCTGGTTCCCCGAGTTGGCTTCTGGATGGTCTCGCAGCACCTCTAAGAGAGGTAGGATTGGAGGAGTGGGGGGACCTCTTTGTGGAGTGTAGCTTACTCCCATGGGAGGTGTTATTCTCTAGGATAGGGCCAGGGCTCTCCAGGTTTAAATACCTGCAGATACGAAGCTGGTTCCTGCTAAGGGCAGATTTTTGTTAGGGGGTAATAGCAACATGGTCTTCCTCTTAATCGACAAGCCTCAAACAAAAAAAGAGGTTTCATTCTGGTACAACCTTACTACTGGAGGAGGTTGATAGTGAGTTTCATCTGCCCGACACATTGTGGGCCGCACACATTACGAATCAAAATGTGGAGAACCTGTGGTTTGAGTCCTTTAAGATCTTGTGGAATATAGTGAAACCATTGTGGTTACGCCGAAACCACCTTTTTACCCTACATAGGGCATATTATTCGCCAGAGAGGCTCTCAAAGTTTCCAAACAACTCAGCAGTGGCATGCCCTAAATGTGGTCTGGTGGCGGCTTCTGATCTACACATGTTTTATGATTGCCCTTTGTTACTTTCTTTTTGGAATGCGGTCTGTTTTACACTCACTACCGCCTTAGGTTCCCAAGTCCGGCTATGTCCCGCTCTTATAATTTTTGGGGTTGCACCAGAATTTCAGGGTTCAGCAAAGAACTTACTCTTTTTTGGAATCTTGTTAGCCAGAAGGGAAATTTGTAAGAAGTGGAAATACCCGTTACCCCCCTCCCTGCAGGACTGGCGCATTTCAGTGCCACAAACATCAAAAATGGACCTACTAAGATCAGGCAATCCAGATAAGAGAAACTTTTGGTCTTTACTACATTGGCCATAGTTGAGTATGAAACCGGGTTTCCCCCTCCCCCCCCCCCCCGAAGTCCAATGATTACGCTGTTTGGGAATCTCTTTTTTTTACGTTTGTATACCCAATAGGGCGATTTGATACAGGATTGGGTATTTGACTGCAGCATACTACCCTGATGGTTATCTTGATGTGGTGCTGTGGGAGTATATCGAAGTACTGATGGGCGAACCACCTCGTAACATCCAATGCCTATACCAGTTTATCTGAGACAGTACACTTATCTCTACGCACTACTACTCAGATACCAAGGGCGTGAATGAGGTCTAAAAAAAAAAAAAGACTTGGCTCTTCTCGAACGCTTAAACCACTGAGTGTACTCCCATCCAAGCGCCGAGACACCCCCGTCGGGCGTAGCTGTTTGCTCGATAAGCTCCTAAATAAATAAAATAAATAAAAATGTTCCAGAGTTCTAGGACCTACAGTGACCTAGCACATGCATCTACACTGACCCAGCGCATGCACCTACACTGACCTGGCACATGCACCTACACTGATCTAGTACATGCACCTACACTGACCCAGTGCATGCACCTACACTGACCCAGTGCATGCACCTAAACCGACCTAGCGCATGCATCTACAGTAACTCAACACAAACACCTACATTGACCCAGCATATAAACCTACTCTGGCCAGGTGCATGAATCTACACTGGCTTAGTGCATACATCTGCACTGGCCTAGCTGAGGCTTCTACAATGACCAACTACATGCTCCTGCACTGATCCAGCAAATGCACCTGCACTGGTCTAGTACATGCACCTACACTGGAATAGCGCATGCAGTACACTGACCTAGTGCATGCACCTACACTGACCTTGCTCACGCACCTACAGTGACTTAGCGTATGAACCTACACTGACCTAGCACATGTACCTACACTCACCTAGGGCATGCACCTACACTCACCTAGAGCATTATTCTACACTGTCTTAGTGCACACACCTACATCGACCTAGCCAATGCACCTACAGTGACGTAGCGTATGAACATATATTGACCTAGCGCATGCACCTACTCTCACCTAGGGCATGCACCTGCACTCACCTAGTGAATGCACCTACATTGACCAAGCCCATGCTACTTTAACACATCCATCTACACTGATCTAGAGCATTCATCTACACTAACCTAGCACATGCACCTACACAGACCTAGCATATAAAACCTACTCTGGTGTAGCACATGCATCTACACTGAGAAATTACCTCAGAATCTGGGGCCAGATGTACGACCCTATTTTGCATGTGCAAACAGGTTTGAGACCCGTTTGCGCATGTAAAATGTGAATGTACAATTCCTAAATAGCAAGTTGCAATTTATATGCGACTCGCTATTTAGGAATTGCGAGCCCCTATTAGGAAGTGGCGTGCCCTTCCTAACAGCGACCCAAACCCATATAGGCATGATTAGCAACCACAATTACGGTCGCTAAATACTTGCAAATTACCACCCTCTTCAAGAGGGTGCATATTGGCCCAGGGTTCCCGGCAACCGGGAACGGTTCCAAAGGGACCTTCACCTTAGTCCCAGTCTTGCCACTTGCCTGGCAAGTCTTGCAGGTCTTGCAGTAGGTGTCAGAGGCAACTCTCATCCTGGGCCAATATGCGCTATAAGTCAGACATGACCTCTCTTTAGGCAAGAACCAAACATTTCGTCAGGCGGGAATAAACATTTCATTTAACCTGGGTAGCATTAGCTTTCTAAAACAGGATTTCCCTTAGGCAGAAATAAACGGCTCATCAGGCAAGGATGAGCTTTTCATAAGGCAGAAGTAAACCTTTCCTTACTCAGGAGTAATCATTTCATTGCTCACTGAAGGCATACAGGGAATATTGCATTAGGCAGGAGTCTAAAGCATTTATAAAGTGGTAACAGACCCCTAGCCAGAGGTTAACTCAACTCTACACCAGTCCCGGGGCCTAATGGTTGTCCTGGCCCAGTTCAGAGGACTCTCTTGTGGCTAATTAGGGCCAACGGGGCCCAACAACAGTCTGCCCCAGGGAGTAGCGAACTCGGGGCCTCCTTCGGCCTTCCGCCCTCCTCCCCGGGGGTTTACCTGGTCGGCCACTCGGGCCCTTGCGGCGAACTCTGCAGGCCTCGGGGAGGAGTGGGCCCTCTGGTAGGCCTCACGCGGCCTCCCACTCGATTTCAGGCCCCCCCGGGGGCCTGCGCTGGCAGGTGGGAGCTCTCGGGCTCCTCCTGAGCCCTCCGGCGATGTTGGAGGCGGGCGGGGGCTCCGATGCTCTTCCTGAGCCCCCGAGCGGCGTCTTTCCCGGTCCCGGGTCTTGAACCAATCAGCAAGCTCCAGGGGAGGGGCGCACCCGGGGCCGCCAATGGCAGCGTGGCCTGCGGGGCATCCCGCACTTCCTCCAATTGCTGGCAATCAAGGCAGGGGCGCGGCCGGTGACGCGGCAGGTGTCCCCCACACCACGTGACAGGGGAGATGCAGGCTTCGGGCCTAGCGAGGCCAACTGCGACCTGACTGAAATTCGCGGCGGCCCTCGCCTGGCTCCCAGGGGCCGCCGAGGGGGGGTGATGAGGTCGGCGCTTCAGGGCCTGCTGCGGCCGCGGCCGGCGTCTGGTGCTCTGGCGAGGCGGCAAGGGCCGCGGCGGTGAGTGGAGCCACTAGCGCTTTTCTCCTCAGTGCTTCAAGGCGGGTCAGCGTTCCCTCTGTCAGGGCACAGCGTGAAGAGGCAGAAGGGCGCTCGGCGCTTCGTGCGTCCCGGGGGTCACAGCGCTCAATCGGCAACAGCGCGTCAGGTAGTCCCGCGCTAGCAGGGCAGGGATAGCGCCCATAAACTTTGCGGCGCTTCAGGGGCAAGGACAGCAATTCTCTGGCAGATTGCAGCGCTTCTCAGGCACAGTAGGAGAGCGCTGAGTAGGCAGGGCGGGCAATGTAGCAGTCCCAGCAGGATAGGTAGTTCAGGAGGCTAGCGCTACGAAGGATGAGCGCTTAGCAGTACACTCAGTTTAGTCAGGGCGGGTTAGGCAGGACAGCGCAGGGGCCCAGGTGAAGTCAGGGGGGCGCAGATGTAGCACATTCCAGTACCTGGTCGATCCCCCAGTAGTCCTGTGGCAGTTAGGTTTCTTCTTGGCGCTTGGTGGTTCTGGCGCCCTTTTGTGGAAGCAGATTCTTGGTTTCTTGAGAAAGGGGAGGGGGGTTGAGTTGAAGGCTGCTGACAGGATTCCTCAGCAGGTCACTTCAGTTGGTCCCTGGGTTCCCCTCCCGCCGGGCCAGATCAGTGGGCTAGTTCAGTGTTCCTCACACAGCTTGGTGGGCAGCGCCTAAACCCTGTCACCCCCAGTGGTATAGGTTTCTGACTAGGCCCTACTGCCTAAGTCTCCTGCGTAGGGTCCCCCAGGTCAGGGATGCCCCAACTGACTGAAAACTTTCCCTCCTTTTCTTATATATGCCCAGGTCACGTGACCACTCTCTGAGGTGGCAAAAGCAGACCCCGCCCCTATTCTAGAAGGTTCCAGGAGCTTCCCTACTCTAACTATGGGCAGGCAAGGCAGGCTGGATTGGCAACAATGTTTAGGGGTTCCAGCCAGCTCCTGGCAACTAGGGTGCTACACAAAAAGACCACGCTGCAGTAGCAGGGGCATATGGCAGCCATGTTTGAAGTAGAGAGCACCTGCACCTTAGCATTGGTTAGCAATGGGAAGGTGCGCGGAGACCTAAGGCCAACAAAAAAAGAAGGTGGGAAAAATGAGGCAAGGGCGAAAAAAAATAGGGAAAGACCACCCTAGGGCTGACAGGTCTAACACACCTGCACTGACCTAGCGCATGCACCAACACTGACCAAAACCATTAACCTACAGTGACCAACCACATGCACCTACAGTGACCTAGCAGGTGGACTTACAGTTACTTAGCACATATATCTACCCCTAACTAGCGCATGCACCTACACTGACCTAGCCCATGCCCCTACACTGACCTAGCACATGCACCTACACTGACCTAGCTCATGAAACTACACTGACCTACCTTGTGAACCCACACCTTCTCTGGCCTAGTCCATGCATTTACACTGACATTTCACATAATCCTGGAAATAGGAATCTTTGGACTGTGGCTTCTGACAGGGTGGTGGATTTTAGTAAGATATTTTGCCTCAGCCCCTGTATTGTTTCTACTAGATACCTGGCCTCAAGCTGTTTGTAAATAATCAGGCATCCAAATTATAATATTGCTTTTATTTATTTATTGAGCTTTATATAGCGTTGGCTAGACCCGGAGGTATCAGAGCGCTTTACATGAGGTTCCACAAAGTTACAAAATTACATCAATTACATCAATTACAACATTGCAGAAGTTACTAGTTAAATATTCAAAGAGCATAGGAGATGAGATAGCTGGAGCATAGAAGGGTAAGGGTGTAGGGTGATGGGGTAGGAGGGAGGTACAAAGGCGAGACAAAGGAAAGTCTGCCCCAAGTCCGGCAGGGTAGGTGACGGCCCAGGGGAAAGTCCACGGCCCATCTCCTCTTTAGCTATCAAGTAGCTCCACCGAGCATCGGCCAAATGGCAAGTTCTTGGTTAAAAACATTTAAAGAACATAGGAAGACGAGCTAAATGGAGCATAGAACTGTATGGTAAAGGGGAGATACGACAGTGAGACGAAAGAAGGTCTTCCCAAAGTCCGGCTGGGTGGGTGACGGCCAAAGGGGAAGTCCACAACCCATCTCCTCTTTAGCTAAACAGGTAGTTCCACAAGGCATTGATCAGCTATCTAGGTCTCAGCGGTCGTAGGAAGATACCATAATTTATGTCAGGATGGTAGAGCCAGGTGGGGGAGTATGGTGGGGGAGCACCCCTAGCCTCAGTGGTGTTAGCTCCCACTGTAACTTTCTAATCCACAAATGATGTCTGGTTCTTTTTTCCTGCAGACACTGGGACCAATTAGGTTTTAGAAGAACACTCACCCACCAACCTAGTTAGTGGCATGGTAACCAGTTCACCCCCTTAAGGACAGCACACCTTAGCATGTGTACTCTCACTACACAAAGGTCCTTTTTTCCTTCTTTTACTTCTGGTCCTGAAGAAAGCCTACAAACCATTCTACCAAGGCTGAAACATGTAAACCATCGCCAGGATATCTAAGATCAATTTTGTCTTATAAATATCCATATTTAATTTTTTATCTTGTCCCTGGACCCCATCATTAAACTTTCTCCAGGTTTGGAGGGTGTTCCTTGAGCCAATTTTAATATTTCTCCCTCCTCACTTTTGTCACTAAAATACCCGCCCGCTGTAATAAGGTGTTGAAGCACACCTAGGAGGCACTCTGCCCCCTAGGTGGGAACCCGATGAAGCATGCCACCAACTAGGTTGGTGGGTGAGGGTTCTTCTAAAAACCTAATTGGTTTCCCTGAATGATTGCCTTTTGATCCAGTTAAACTTAAATTCTTTCAGAGCTCGTCCCCTATGTTGTTATTTTATTTAGCTGACCAATACTGACCAAGTATCTATCCTCCCACATTATCAGAGACTCTCTTCAGGCACTCACCAGTCTGGTTTGAAAAGGGCTGCAGCTCCGAAAAAAAGGCTATTCATTGTCAATCAAACTCACTTCCCATTGGACAGAGATGGCACCGCCTCCTCATCCTTCTCCATTTATCTACAGCTGCTTCAATCACTGACCACCATTAGGTCCATCTAACTCTTGTGACATCTGTGTCGATCAAGGGAGTGGTACTGAGTTGGTCCGCTTCGTTCCTCTCCAATTGTAAACAGATTCTTAGGCTGGGCCACTCCTCTGGTCTTCTCCCAGTCAACTCGAAGTCCATCAAGTATTAATTATTTCACCCAACTCCTGCCGGAAATGACGTTCCTTCAAGATACCCACATTGCAAAGTTGTGTCTGTGTAATTATCGCAGGCAGCATAAATTATTCGTCAGAAACACGAATCTAAACTCAGCAAGGGTCGGTTTTTCTAATTCGAAATGGATAGTTTCAACCTGTCTCCATCCAATAAAGTGAATTTACTCGTTTTTGCCATGACTCCTATCCTTTCAAGACCCCAGAGACTGACCTCTCGTTTTGAGCTGGAAGATTTTTGTTCTCTTACTAAAATTACGAAAATCTTTTCTGAGACCATTTTTGTTTTGCCTAGTTGTCCAAACTCTGGTTATTTTCTGCATAGATTACAAAATCGACAACCTAGGGGAACTTCTGAGACCCACCCAAGCATCACTCACTGTGATCATGTGCACACCTGCAAGACCAGATCCCGAAAGGAGAACATCCAATCACATCACGTGTTTCCAAGAAAACTCCACTGGCTTCCACTAGCAGTCAGATAAAAAATCAGAATCACATGGATAATATTCAAAGCCGTGTTTATGAAAAGGAGAGTGGATAAACTGAGAATTGACCCAACTTCATAGTGGATTGTGGGTAGTACACAAACTCCATTCAAAATAAAGTTATTGAAACACAATCAAAATCATTGATCTGGTATTGCTGTATTTTCTTGTTTCAACAAATAAACATCATGATAATAAAATCACATATCAAATGATATGCTTCAGTTTAAGACTATATCAGTTACAGAAAAACTTCATATGAAAATAATAACTCATTGATGAATTTTGAAAACCAAAGTGACATTCAGGTAACAGGCTTTAGTTATTGAATACAACATTAAAAGTAGCCATGACACTGAGGTAGCCAGTGTTTTACGGAATACCCGATTCTTCAGGGCTTATTAAATTAATGGAATAACACATAAAGCCTCCAGATAAAGCAATAAAAGCACCAATGGCAAGGTAAATGTATGAAACGTGGCACCTTGAGTTCATCTGGTATTTTCTCTCCTATATGTTCTCAGCAATTATTTTTGCGTTTCCAAGCATTTCAAAATCTGACAATTCCATCAAGACTCCATAAAGAAGTATACCTTTGAGTAGCTTTGTCACTCTGTCGCCTAATGCAGTCTATTGACTAGTATAGTATACCTTCCAGTAGCTTTGTCACTCTGTGTCATCTAATGGAGAGTACCGACTAGTGAGGTGTACCTTCCAGTAGCTCTGTCACTCCGTGCCATCAAATACAGTGTACTGACTTGTACAATATTCCTTCTAGTAGCTCTATCAATCTCTACCATCTAATGTAGTCTACTGACTAGTACAGTAAGACTTCAAATATCTCTGTTACGCCCTACCACCTAATGGAGTGTGCTGACTAGTGCAGTGTACCTTGAGTAGCTCTCTTAACCTGTATCATCTAATGCAGTGTACTGACTAGTACAGCGTACCTACTTCTAGCTCTGTCACTCTGTACCATCTAATACAGTATACTTAGTAGTACAGTGGACCATCTAATACAGTGCACAGTCTAGTACAGCATACAGTTTGGGTGCACTGTTACTCTGTACCATCTAATGCACTGCACTGGCTGGTAAGGTATACCTTTTATAAACTCTTCTACTCTGCACCATCTAATACAGTATACTCAATAGTAGAGTATACCTTGGAGTAGTTTTCTTATTCTGTACCATCGAATGGAGTGAACTTACTAGTACAGTATACCTTCTAGTAGCTCTGTACCTTCTAATGCAGTGTACTCACTACTATAGTACACTGTAGTAAAGAGGACAACAAGGCCAATAAAATAACTTGCTGTTTATTTGAGATCATGTGAGAAAGCAGCCCAAGGCCGCAGTCACACCAGCACCTCACTCAGTACGCCACCAACTTTCATTGTTTAGATCACATTCTATGTTGAAAGTTACTTCACATGCTTATAGACGCCCAATGTCTCAAGGCAGTGTGAGAGAAGAATACTATATGGTTATTTTCCTTCAATAACTAAACAGTTTTCGAAAGTACCCATAAATCGCCACCCACAAGGAAAAATATCTATACACTGCAAATATGACAAGATAAACAGGGGTAAAAGTGTTAATATAATGAAAGTATTTTTGTAAGAATACAGTAGAAAATTATGTTAACACCCCAAAACATGAGAAACTTACTAAAAGGATGTTTTTACATATTGTATTACTCATGTAAGGAGCATTGACAAGATATATATATAAAGATGATCACCTGACATAAAAAAATATAAGCATACAATTATAAACCAAATATAAAATAGGTATTAATTGCATTTCTACAGCATTATAGCAAAGATACTGTAATACAAACAATATGAGCATAAGGAAGGAAAAAATCAACTTATCTGGCAGGTGTTCTTCATTCTAGCAAACTCCTGTGCTCAGACTGAGAAACCTCCCCCTCCATTTCCACCAGAGGAATTATTTGGTGAAGTCTGTTGAGTGACATGTTCTAAAGACATTTTAAGTATTTTGCTCAAATTCCACCAGTGATGACCAGAACCGGCACAGCATTACCAAACTCTGTCAACCATTACTGGATAGAAAACTTCAAATCCCCTTTTCTTACCTAGGACATTTTTTGATGCGCATATAATCCCCCACAAGAATATGTTGAAAACACACTGTTCTTAACATTATAATATTTTTTGTGTTTACATTGTGCATCACTGTCATTTTTCCTCACAATAGGGTCACCATCTTCAATAGACACATTTTGTTTCAGCCATTTTGACGTCCACACAGGACAAAACCGAGTAGCAGGTTTTCTACCCCATAGCAGTCCTGTAGAACCACAACATGGTTTGGACAGCTGCATTTATAACACTTCTGTGCTGCAAGGCCCAATGCACAATTTCAGCTAAGACTAGGTTAAACAGCTCAAGTAGACCATTCATCTGGGGGTGATATAGGGAACTTTTGAGTGCACTACACCATTTTCTTAAAAAATTCTTCGACATCGGTGTTGTAATGTTCCTTCTCCTCTTCCCTATTCCTTCCCTCATTTGGTACATTCCTTTCCCCCTTCCTTCCTTGGAACGTTCCTCTAGAGCTTGCTCCAAAATGTTGCTGAGGACAGTTTTCAGTTAGGGAGAGCAGATGACTGGAATAAAGACGCACTTGAACTCACCTTGCCTCAGCATGTCTTCTTTATAATACTGGCGCTGATCTGGTGCAGGGGACCACCCAGTCATCTCCCCTTTTAGGGCTCCTCTTTATTTTTGTCCCTTTCGCGGACCAACATTCTCCAAGCTCTCCTTGCCTTGGCCTTCTGCAGCCGCTTGTCTGTACGACTTTGTGCAACCTCGGTTCCATTGATGTGCTTCCATTGCGGCATCCTGCCGGAAGACTAAGTGTTGCTTGCATCCTGAGGGAAAATTCATGCGCGTTGATCAGGGACGCCTCCTCACGACATAAGTTCGTCCTGTCAGCTAAGTATAACCCGGATCTGGTGTGCGTTGCACAAGGACCGTCTTCAGAGGGATGCCTTTTCTGCCACCAGGAGACTCTGGATTGGAGTTGCGTCACACAGGCACGCCTTCACTTTGAGGAATGCATTCCGAAGGACATCCCGCCCATCTCCCGTAAGACCGTTGATTGGAGTCGTATCATACTTGCAATGCCTTCTCCATGAGGTATGTCAAGAATTAGCCTCCTTCCTCACACGCCCAGAGGAGCCGCGTCCTGTCAGCCTGTAGACCACGCACCTTCCCCTCCTTCTGTGGTGATCGTTCTGCATTCCGCCCCTCAGCATTGCAAAATTGCCTGAGGTACCAATTCCTGTCAACCTGAAGACCGCACACCTTCCTTCCTGCTGAGGTGATTATCTGCGTACAGTTCCTTCAGCTTTGCCAATTTGCCTGAGGTTCCGATTTCTCCTTTGGGTGTCCTCACCGTCTCCTGAGTTGACATCCTTCTCTTTATGTTTTATTTTAGTGTGTTCACTTTCACACGGTGACACGCACACCTTTCTCCCTCAAAACTACAAGCCTTGATACTGTGTGTTCACTCATTTGCACAGTGACACGTACACCTTATTTCTTCAAATTCTACAAGTACTCTCTACTGTGTGTGCACTCGCTTATACACCTTATAATTCTGTATGTCTCTACTTTGTTTCTGGTGAAACACATGTATCCTCTTCACAGTACCTATTGTTACATTTACAGTCATAGTTGTTATTACTCCAGCTACATCGTTACTCAATCTTAAATGGCTTTACCCGCTATGAGTCAACCACCTTCATTCCTTAACGAAATTGGGGAACCAGAAGTCCATTGGAAGGACTGGGTAAAGTTGTTTGATTCATACTTAATTGCCATAGGTGGCATAAGGTTTCTGCTGTTCACAAACAACATGTATTATCGCATAATGTAGGTATTCAAGGTAGGAAAATGTATGAAACATTACCTGAACCAGAGTTGGAAGAGGAAGATGAATGTACCATCTATTTGAACAAAAAGCCTGTAGTTATATTTGCAGATTTGTGTTGCTCTTTCACCTTAATTAACCAAGAAGATATCAATGACTTATTTGACATCTCTAGCCTTGACATGTCAGAACCTAACATCTCAACAGAAGGTTACACCAGAGAAACCATACCTTTAGTTGGGATGGTGAAGATGCTTATAAACTTCAAGGGCAGATCTACATGTGGCAAAGGTATATTGTAAAATAAGGATCTGGGGCCAGATGTAGGTAGCCAAATACCGGTCGGTAACGGCCGAATTCGGCCGTTACCGACCGGTATTTGGCTACCGAGATGTAGGAGGACAGAAACGGGGCAAATCGGTAATTTTACCGATTCTGTAAATATACTGGTCGGTAAATTTACCGACCGGTATTTTTACAGAATCGGTAAAATTGATATGTAGGTGGGACTCTTATGAGTCCCACAAGGCCTAAGAACTCGGTATTTTACCATCAAATTCAATTTGATGGTGAAATACCGATTGAGGTGTGCATGCACATGTGTGCATGCACACCTGTGCCATATGACAGGCAGACCTGCCCTTAGGGCAGGTCTGCCTGCCACATGGCCCCCGTACCTTTTTTGGGGGTGCTACAGGGTGTCAAAGTGACACCCCCTGCACCCTTGTCAAAATCGGTATTTACCGATTCGGTAAATACCGACCGGTAATGCCCCATTCATTCCTATGGGCTTCAAAGCCCATAGGAATGAATGGAGCATTACCGGTCGGTATTTACCGAATCGGTAAATACCGACTTTTAAAGATTCGGTAAATCCACATCTGGATTTACCTACATCTCGGTACTTCTATTTTACCGATTCATAAATACCGAATCGGTAAAATTCGGTATTTATGAGTCGGTAAAATAGAATTACCTACATCTGGCCCCTAGTCTTTTAGGGTGGCATCGTCAGAATGAATTAGGGATCATTCTTGATCCTAATAATAAGGATCAAGTACTCCTTATTGAGCGTGATAAGGGAACTAATGAGATTTGTAAAGAATATATGGGGCATATTAGCAACAAATAGCGATATTTATCGCTAAATGCGCTTAGCACATTTTTTTTTATCGCTGTCTATCGCCGGATATTATCTCATAGATAACATGCTATTAGCAACGTTTATCTGTAATGCGATAAAATATACGGCGATAGCGGCTCAATGCGTGAATATCGCCGGAAATCCACCGATATATAGGCATTAACGCTAATGGGGACTTAACCTGAATATCCACCTCCCATTTGATATACAGGTTAAGTCATGGTCTGAGCAGGCGTTAGGTTCTGGCTATAATCGCGCTTAGCACAGCCTGCCTTGCTAATAGGCGATAGCTGTGTTAGTGACTGCTTTCAGTCGCTAACAGGTTGGGTACGCCCACTTTGCATGTCATTAGCGAAAAATATTGCTAAAATGCAAAGTGGGCCCCAAACCGGTCGCTATCGCCTAAAAGCTGTCGCTAACTGCTGTTAGCGACAGCTTGCTGATAGGGCGATAAAATTATCACTGCTTTAGCAGGAAAAAGTCCTGCTAAAGCAGCGATAGTGCCCTTGCTAATATGCCCCATACAGATTTATTCTCAGATAAACTTGGGCTGCTGAAAGAGTTCCAACATCGTATAAAAGTTAAAACAGGTGGCAAACCTATTATACACAATCTCGCCCAGTTCCCCTCATGTTGACCGAGCCTTTGAAGAAGGAGCTAAGTAAACTTTGCGAACTGGCAGTCATACAACCAATAGAGGCCTCTGAACAGTTGTTATGTTATGTTATGTTAATGCTTTTTGTATAACGCTCGACTCATCCGGGGGCATCTCGGCGCTGTCTAGCATTTTTCCTGCGACTGAAAGGGAGCAAATGAAACTAGAATAGGAAGGCGTTAAGCTGTTTCCTGAATGCGCTGTAGGTGTCCATTTTTCGAAGGAAATCCGGTAATTCATTCCAGTACCTTGGAGCTAGGTACGAGAAGGATTTTCCTCCCGAGCGATACAGCCTTATGCGTGGAATTTGAAGGAGATCTTGTGCCCCTGACCTCAGGTTTCTATGAGGTACATATTTGTTAAGTCTCTTTTGGAGGAATTTGGGGCCTCTTCCTTTAAGTGCTGTGTACGTGAGACAACAGATCTTAAAGTGTGATCCTTTTCTCATTGGAAGCCAGTGGAGTTCACGCAAAAGTGGAGCCGATGCAGTGCCTGATGGGCAATTCAATACCATTCTAGCAGCAGTGTTTTGAATCACCTGCAGTTTGTTCAGCAGGGTCTCTCCAATCCCTGCCAGCAAAGCGTTGCCATAGTCTAGAGGACTGACAATCATAGCTTTGACCAGGGTTTTACGATTGGTAGTCGGCATAAAGGGGGCGCAGGCTATAGTAGCATGCACTGGTTTTTAACACATTGGGTCGGGGCAGGGGCTTTTCCCAATTGGGCAGGCCACCAGTCATCCAACCAACTAGCAGTGGCTTTGCCCATTAGCATTATCTCGGTCTTGCCCGGATTCAACTGGAGACAGTTCTGCGTCATCCAGTCGGAGATTACAAGCATACCTTTGTCAATCCGTGCTTTCTCAGCTACTATGTCCATGCCGATCGGGAACATGAGCTGAGTATCCTCTGCATAAGAGATGATCTCAAAGCCCTTTGTTCTGCAATCCTTGCTAGAGGTGACATATAAATGTTGAACAAGGTAGGGCTTAGACAGGAACCCTGAGGGACCCCTCTATCCAAGCTAATTGGGTTAGAAAGATGAGAGCCAAGCATGACAGTTTATGTTCTGCAGGACATGAAGTTTCGTAGCCATTGTAGAGCTGTTCCCTGGATTCCACAAGAGGCCAGTGTCTCCGCAAGCATTTTATGTGAGATGGTGTTGAATGCTGCGGAGAGATCTAATAGCAGCAGTATTGCTGATCCACCTTTATCTGTTTCTAGTCTGAGTGAGTCAGTGACTGCTAGTAAGGCTGTTTCTGTACTAAAACCCGGTCGGAATCCTAATTGTGAGGGGTCTAAGATTTCATTCTTCTCCAGGTAGTGGCTCAGTTGTTTGTTAATCATGCTCTCCAGCATTTTAGCCAGTAGAGGCAGGAGGGAGATTGGGCGATAGTTGCCCAATTCTCGTGGATCTGCCATTGGTTTCTTCAGGATAGGACGCACAAAAGCTTCCTTCCAGGGACTTGGAATAACCCTGGTTGAAATGGATGAATTAAATAGTTGGAGAATAGCTGGCGCATAGCTAGTGGCTAAGAGAGCCAGAGTCTTAGGTGGACAAAGATCAGTTGGTGAACCTGATTTAGTTGGACCCCATTGTTTTAGCGACTAAGGACAGTGGGGATGGAATCCCCTTGTGTGTGGATTTGCGCAGCCTAAAGGACGATATATGTGTGGAAAGATTTCTTTTTCACCACATAAATGAATGCTAAGTACCATGGGCCATGCCACAGTATTCTCAGTTATTGACTTATCCATGGCATATCCTCAAGTAGAGCTTAATCCCGAATCCAGACCCCTTACTGCGTTTACCACTCCCTTTGGGGATTACATGTTCAAGAGAATGCCTTTTGGCCTGGCCTCTGCTGCAGCAGGTTTTCAGAAAATGATGCAAAAGATTTTAAATGCCATAGACAAAACCTTTTACTTCCAGGATAACATCTTGGTCTATGGGTCATCTGTGGAGGAACATGATCATTTTTTGAGAACAGTGTTTCCGGTTTTACTGTAAAACAAAACAAATGCAAGCTTAACGTCAATTTTGTAGATCACCATATCACATGAAGGGTTCAGGCCCAAATACAACCTCATTCAATCTGTAAAAGATGTGCCTTACCCACAATACAAAGAGGAACTAAAATCATTTTTGAGATTAATTGAATACATGGCTAAGTATGTGAAAACTCTCTGAAAAGTGTGAATATCTTTGTGGTCTCTTAAGAAAAGACAATGACTTTATATGACAGGCAGAGCACAGTAATGCGGTAAACAAATTAAAAGATGAAATGATATGGTCACCTGCATTAGGTTCTTTTGATCCTACAAAAAAACTATCCTTATTACAGATGCCTCTAACAAGAGATTGTGAGCCACATTGTAACAAAAAGGGGAAAATTGTGAAATCGTTATTGCCTTTGATTCACGGTGCTTAACCACTGCAGAACGCAATTACTCTGTAGTCCAGAGAGAGGCCCTCGGCTGTTTTTTGGCTGTCCTACATTTTAAATTTTATCTTTGGGGCATAAAATTCACAATTCGTACTGACCACAAACCTCTCACATTCACATTTTCTGTAAATTAAAAACACATTGTGGTTCATCCTGAATATCCAAATGGATATTAGGTTTGAAAAGTTGTTCCTTTAAAATTGAATACCTACCTGGTGGAGAAAACATAATTGCTGATTATGTTTCCAAGGCCCCCTTAGTGGTGGATGTACAGTACGAACCCCTGGATATTGACATTTCTGCTGTACAATTACCAGCCATAACTGATAGTGAATGGGATACTTGTATGTGCAATGATAATAATCTGTGCATGCTCAAAAACCTGATTATAAATGGTTGGCCTGAACATTGCAAAGACATTTCAGAAGAATTGAGAAAATTCTGGGAAGTAAGACATGAGCTAACTGTACTCAATGGTTAGATATGTAGAAATGATAAAGTTGTGCCACCTGTTGGTCTTAGAGACAATATCATAGGTTTAGTTCATGAAGGACACCTGGCCAGGAGTATAACAACAAACAGAATAAGAAAGAATTTTTGGTTTCCAAACATGGATTCTATGGTCGAACACAAAGTAAAAAATGTTATTAGCTGTGCTAAGAGCGATAAAACAAAGATATTGCGTAAAGTGCCATTATCCCAAGTAGAAGTGCCAAGTGTACCATGGAGAAAACTGGCCATGGACATCATTGGTCCAGTGGAATACTTGGATGTTCAAAAGAGATTCATGATTGTACTCATTGAGTACACTTCCCAGTGGATCAAGTACAAGTTTGTTTCACGCACTACTACAAGCGTTCTCATCGAATATTTGAGATAGTTGTTCAGAAATGAAGGAATTCCGGAAACATTAGTCACGGACAATGGTGTCCAATTCACTTTGTGGAAATGAATGAATTCCTAAATGAACTCGGCATCAAACAAGAAAAAAAACTGCAATATATTGTCCTAAGGCCAATGGCCTAGTTGAAAGGACAAATCAAATGATTAAAGAACATATTTAATTGGCTATTCTAAATGGTCATGATGTGGACACATCTTTGCTTTGATACATTCGGTCGAATCTACTTCTCCTAACTTAGAAACAGGAATATCCCCTTTTGTCTCCGTCAGGGGGAGAGAGCCTAACACAAATGTAAATCCTCTATGATTGGGTGGAGGGAAGCCAATTTCTACCAATACACAAGAAATCAGTGCAAAAATACAAAAACATCAACTCAAGTATAAAAATCTATGGGGCATATGTAGGTAGGCATTTGCGATTCGCAAAAAATTCTGGCGTTTGCGAATCGCAAACGGCCTTTTGGTATGTAGGTGCCACATATCAAAATAAGGAATCGCACAAATTGCGATTCCTTATTTTGCTCAAGCATTTAAGGAATCGCAATTTTGCAATTCCTTAAATGCTATGTAGGAGTGCCTTTGACATTGCGAATATTTCTTAAGGAATCGCAAAATACCACCTACTTCAAGTAGATGGTATTTTGCGATTTCCTTTCAAAATGATTTTTTTTTTAATTCAAAGTGCCATGTGGCGTACAGACGTGCCCTTAGGGCATGTATGTGCGCCACATGTACTTACAGGCACATTCCAGGGGTGCAACAGGTGTTCTTTGGACACCCTGGCACACTTGGAATTGCGATTCTCAAATTGCGATTTTCTCATATAGAAAATCGCAATTTGAGAATGTATCCCCATTCATTCCTATGGTCCTCTTGGAAACCATTCATTTAAATGGGTACAGGACGTACCACATTCCTGCTGTTGAATCCCGAAGTGGCAGAGCAAAGGGTGGTTTGTGTGTGTATGTGTCGAACACTTTAAGCCTGAAATCTATTACTGAGCTTGCTAGTGATTCTTATCATCAATTGCTCGTCCTGGACTTTGACTCAACATTTTCTTTAGCTATGGTGAACTTTTATAATAATATTTCCTCAGGCTTACAGCGCGCCGTATTCGAGAATATGCATAAATCATTGAGTCTGTTAAGTAAAAGTAAAAGGAAAGATATCATGTTACTTCTGGTGGGGGGTTTTTATTGTACTGTGTATGTTAATGCTGGGACTAATCTTTGTGGGGCTCTATGTGAAGATGGTGTCTGTTCCCTACATTTTAATCATTCTGTTCTAGGCGACCCACTGAATGAATTTATTTACAGTTTTGATCTTGGTTTTGTTAACAAATTATGCTCACCACCTGTCCCCATGACAACAACTTTTAGCGGTCGGGGTTGTTGCTCTATCATTGATTTTATGTTGGCCTCTAGTAGTCATGCTCCTAGACTTCACTCTTTCCACGTCTCTGATCATTCTCTTAGCAACGATTTCCCGCTCTGTCTAACAGTCACATTGCCGTCTAAGAATGTTGTAGCTATCAATAACAGAGACCGACTGCTAGAGAATGTATCTATTGTCAGTACTAACGGTTACTCTCTGCGTTGGGCAATGGTGAATCAGACAGAGATGCTCAAACAAATTATCGTTGAATCTTTTACAGATATAGAGACATGTCTTAACGAAGACACTCCTCCCACGGTATTATTAGTGTCTTTTCAGGAGATAACTAAGGCAATTAGGGAATGTCTTAGCAGGCAACATAAGGCAAAGAGGGCACAGGGGGGGTGGTTTGATTCAAAGTGTACCAAACTACACTTGTTGTTAAAAAAAGAACTTCACAGGAAACCAAGGATCGCCTCAGAAGATAAGAGAGCTAGACAAGCCTATAATCAAGTCCTGAAAGATAGGAAGAATATACTTAGGGATGAGGCCTGGGAGGCTCTTCACTTAGCCTCAGTAAACAACGACAGTGCAGGTTTTTGGAAGGTAATTAGAACACGCTTTTTAGCCAGCGACATTAACCCTACTATAGAGTCAGCTATCCTAGAAACCCGGTGGATAGAGCATTTTACCCAGGTATATGGAGGAGCTGAAACTTCAGTAGGGATTCAAGTTTTAAGTGATCCTCTCCATTCTATGTCCTTAGATTGTACCCTGGAGGAGGTCGAAAGGGCCTTACATGCCAGCCAGGCGGAAAGGCTCCTGGACCAGACGGGGTCCCCATTGATTTGTTTAAATCTGTCACATCTTTGTGGGGGCCTCTTCTTGTCCAGGTCCTCAATGCAAGTTGTAATGCTGGACTCCTACCGACCTGGGTTGAGTCTGTAATCGTTCCTAAATTCAACAAAGGAGATAGGAACTACCCGGGCTGTTACAGACCAATTTCCCTTCTGGATTCCATCACGAAGGTTGCAGGCCGGGTTGTGCTGGAGCGCTTACTTGACTGGGCTGATGATAACTCGATCCTATCTTACCTGCAATATGGATTCAGAGCTGGACTAGGGACTATAGAACAGGGTCTGAATCTCTCCTTATTGGTGGGCAAATACACAAGGGCCAATAAAGGGAACTTGTTTTTAGCTTTTGTGGGCCTTTCAACCGCATTTGACTGTGTGGTCCACTCGAAACTATGGAAATTGTTGGGAGATCTGGGGGTTGATGTAAATATTATTTATTTTCTTAAAAGTTTTTATTCCGATGCCAAGGCACGCGTACGTTACGGGGTAAAGGGCGAGTGTACAGCTGCATTCCCGATTAAGAGTGGTGTCAGACAGGGCTGTGTCCTGGCCCCTTTTCTCTTTAATTTGTATATAAACGGGCTGGAAGAAGCCCTATGTAGAGATAACCAGGACTTTCCTCAGATTAACGTCCGCCCAATACCAGCCCTATTATATGCCGACGGCGCTGTTTTAATGTCACGTACTCAGGTGGGACTGCAATGAGTCGTGAACAGCTTTACCCTTTTTATGAAAGACCTGGGCCTAAGGGTCAATTCCACAAAAACTTTTATTATGCGTTGTGGCACTGGCTTTAGGATCAATAAAGATATTTTTATTGAAGGTAAAAGGATCGAGGATACAAAAAAATTCTCCTATCTGGGCATCCTTTTTTCCCAGAATGACTCTTGGGTACAAGCAGTGGCTGCTAAAAAACTAGCCCTTTTACGTTCTACATCTGTACTTATCATCGTGGCAAGCGACCACCAGCAGAACTAATTAAAGTATTAGGCCAAATGTGTTTCTGCTGTACTCTATGGGAGTGGAATATGGGGGTTTGCAGATCTTTCCCCTATACAGATAGTCGAAAACTCCTTTCTTAAATACATTTTAGCTGTACCGAAAAGTACTTCAGGATGTGTCTGCCATGCCGAACTGGGTATTCAGTTCATTTCTGATTCTATTAGGGTAGCGCCTGTGCTATTATGGCACAGGCTGTGGACAAAACCCCAGACTAATTTAAACAGAAACATCCTCTCAGATATACTGAAATTGGAAGGAGCCATGAAGATTCCCTGGCTGAGATATGTGCATAACTTTTTTTAAGATATGGGCCAGTTACATTATTATACAAATCCCTCTTCTATTGAAGCAGTATCCAGAAAGGACTTGAGAAGAGAGTGTTTAACGCTGCTTGATACCCAGAGAACGACGGTAGAGATTCTAAAGCCCTCTGTCCTTCATCATCAATTAATTTTAACAACTTTTAATATTCAATCCTATCTGTCTTCCGTCCCAGGAGCCTATGATAGATTTTTATTAACTCGCTTTAGGCTGGGAACCTTCCATAGTCTAGTTACTTTCCCTGTTACGAATGTCTGGTCATATGAACTTCAACCTTACCCTTGTGACTCCATTTCCCCCCCAATCCACGATTCATGTTATTTTATTTTGCAAGTTTTATTCCAGTGATAGGCAGATGTTTCTAGTCCCTTTTTTAAGGAGATCTGGATTACGACAATGTCGCCCGGCGCTGTTACTTTTACAGTTATTAGCCGAAGCAAATTCTGTTCTGAGAATTTTATCCTTTCTGAAAAAAGTGCTCCACCAAATGAAATTCTTGATCATCTGAATGCTTATTTCGCACAGTACGATGCTTAGAATTTTAGGATTCACACTGTAACTTCTTTTGAACTTCATTATGTATAATGTTATTACCATGGTTTTTATGGAATAAGTTTTGTATTAATTGTTTGTATGCTTTTCTGATTGCTTCAACAATCGAATAAAGCTTTCTTGATTTGATTTGAATGGGACACTCATTCCTTAATTGCGATTCGCAATTTGCTAATCACAATTAAGAAATTTTAGAGATTCTCAATAAAATTGCGAATTATTACCTTCATTCCAATTTGCAATTCTTAAATAGAGATTCCTTAAAAAACGCTATTTGAGAATCGCAAAATGTGATTTACCTACATATGCCCCCACATGACAATAAACATGGTGTCAAGGATCACAATTTTGGTGACTCTGTATTAGTCAAAATACCAACCAGAGAGAAGGTAAATCACAGCAAGTTTTACCCAACACATCAGTTGACGAAGGTTAACAAAAATGTTGTTCAGATTGGCCATGGCCAAACATGGAGTGGTGATGACCTTGTAAAAGTTGATACCGACTAAGTATCCTTGCTTTCCTCATCAAAATTGTTATTTTTTTTTTGGGTGCCCCGGAGGCAACGCTCACTAAACTTCAACAAGTGCAGAACGCGGCAGCAAGACTGTTGTTGAATATTCCTAGGAGACAATCGGCAAACACAGCATTAAGAGCGCTGCATTGGCTCCCAGTACGGGAGAGGATGAAATTTAAATCGCTTTGCACGGCTCATAAAATTCTAAGAGGGGAAGGCCCTCCCATCCTGTACAATATGGTTCTCCCCTACAAGGCTACTAGAGCACTTCGCTCGGACCATAAATCCCTGGTAAAAGTGGCCAGAGTTAAAAGAGCCCGGACGGGCGGGAGAAGATTCTCGGTGAATGTGGCCAAGTTATGGAACGCATTGCCCTTGAATCTGCGGACAGAGACCGGTATCATTCGGTTCCGAAAGCTGCTAAAAAAATCACCTATTCCCCGCCTAATGATGTCTTTCTCTCAGCTCCATCCCTCTGAGCTATGAACGAGCGCTGGGATGCCCGAGGGTAACCACGCGCTATATAAGATTCCAAATAATAATAATAATATTCAGGCTACTTGTTAACCCATGAGAGTTATAACCTTGTATGTTTGTTATCCATATTTACCATATTTTTTCATTGGCCGTAGGGAGATGTGTTGTAATCTTACTTCTCCTCTTCCCTATTCCTTCCCTCCCTTAGTACATTCCCTTCCCCCCTTCCTTCCTTGGAACATTCCTCTAGAGCTTGCTTCAGAATGTTGCTGAGGGCAGTTTTAAGTTACGGAGAGCGGATGACTGGAATAAAGACGCACTTGAACTTACCTTGCCTCAGCGTCTCTTCTTTATAATAATCGGATAAGGTGAACTGGACACCATTGTAAATTACTAAAGTTTCTGGGAAACCTTGTCTCGAGAATACATATTTGAGAAAATGTAAAACTGCTTTTGATTCTGGGATCGCCATGAACCTCACTTCAGGCCACTTAGAATAGTATTCCACTAGAACTAGCGCATCGCGCAAATGACTAGGTAAAGAATTGAATGGCCCTAACATTTCAATCCCCATCTTCATCCAAGGTCCTGTGGGAAACTCAATAGGTGGCAGAGGGGGATTAGAAGTTTTGAAGATTTTATCACTACTAGGGCAGACAACACAACTCTTTGCCAAAAAACCGACTTCTCTGTCCATTTGTGACCACAAAAATGCTGAACTAACTCTTCGTTTCTCAAGTATTGGGGTGTCTTTCATAGATTCACATGCTTGAATATCCCCGTTGTCGAAGTGGGAGGCCCACGTTAAATAAAATAGCAATAAAACAAAACATATATGTATATAAAAACATAATTACATACATCCTAAAACCATAAATACTCATAAGTACCAAGGTTAGCATTAACACATAGAACTACATTAAAAGAAAAAGGCACTTTAATAGCATATCCATGTCATTATGACAGTCCAAACTACAGCCAATCAGGCGCAAGCACCCTCTACAATCTTCTCCCCAGAGGCTCAGGCCTCAGATTTTCTACCGCACGTCGTGTGAAGGGAATCTCCCTGAGCTCTGCTCAGTTTTTCGTTTTGGATTTTTCAGCTTTTTATGATGTCTTCAATTAAGAAATCACTTTTTCGACCATGTGCTTCTTGTGGGAAGTTGCGGCTCTTCTCAGAGGACCCTCACAAGAAGTGCATTTACTGCCTTTATCCTGAACATGAGGTAGGCAAGTGTAAAATTTGCAGGACTTTTTCAACCAAGACTTAAGGACAGAGAAGGGCGTCTCCTTCTGTGGTTACAGAGGTTGAAGGATAAGGAGTACCCTCTGTCTGATGCAGATAGCCTTGCGTCTGGGTTGTCTAGAGCCTCTTGTAAGCATAGCAGTGTGTAGGACTTGCCCTCTCCTTTCCTTAAAAAGAGGAAACTTCAGCTCCAGGAGGCTCCTGCAGTGTCTTCACCTCTTCCTGCTACGCCTACGCCCCCGATATCGGACTCTCAGGCGTCCAAGGCTCCTTCAGTGCATGTTTCCACCAAAAAACGTGCCAAATCGTTGACGGGATCGTCGATGATCTGTCCGACGACGAGATCTGCTGTTTATGGCTCTTCGGCGACGACAGTGACGATGACTTCCTCAAGCAGGTCGTCGACCGCGGATACGTTGACATCTACAGCGTCGACAGTGGTGTGTGTGAGGCTCAAACCAGTGTCGTCTACAATTCCTATCTCCTCGTCATCATCTACAAAAGGGGTCTCGTCGACGTCCAAGTCTTCGTTGACGTCCTCAATGAAGAGAGCCTCTTCGTCGGTGGGTGTACCGTTGATAACGGCTTCGTCGGCAGCGGTTCCGCCGGCGGTGGTCTCTTCGGCGGCGGCGGCGTAGGCAGCTTTATCGACAGTAGCTTCGTTTATTGTCCCGTCGACGGCGGTACTATCGTCGATGACTACTTTCGCATCAATGCCTCTGGTGCCAGTTTCAACGTCCAGCTCCTTGGCAACTGCCATTGACCCTCTGCTCCAGCGTTGCCATGGTTCTTTGGATCAGCTTCCGCTTCCACAACACTCTCCGCCTCCATTACAGCTGTTTGCTTTGGGTTTGGAGCTTAATTCCTGTTCTGATGAGGAGCAAGATGATAGGTTCCGGGCAGATCACAGTCCTTCAGAACTTGTCATCATATGTCAAGAGTATGATGACGATCAGGAGGATAATCACTTTCATGAAGAGGAGCATTTTACACAGGTTCCCACAGCACAAATACCGCTCTCCCTCATTTCTAATCTCCAGTACATGTTGGAAGATTATAACAGACGTTTTCCACCGTCTCACCACGGCTCTCCTCAGCCTATGGTGCCTGCCACTACAGCTGCTCCTTCGCCTCCTGCACAGCCGGGGCCATCTGCACCTTCAGTTCAGATACAGACAGCAGAGGATGATGATGATGATGTTCTCCCGGATCGGGAAGGCGGCAAAGTGGATGATGTTGATGGGACCTTGGCGGATTGGGACAATTATCAAATTCAGACACCGTCTCCGCCTCCTTCCGTACCTTTGGATTCCCCTTCGGTTAATATCGCCAATTTTCACCAAATTATGGAGAGGGCGGCACGACGCTTCAAACTCCCTATGGTCCTAAGGAATGAACATTGTTTTCTTTATGACTTCAAGAGACAGCCTCTTAAACAAGTCCGTGCGGTGCCCATAATTGATTTCGTCTGGAAGGAAGGCGTCAAAGTGATGCATACTCCAAATTCAATGGCAGCACTTCTTCCACATTAGGAGAAAAAATACAGGGCACCCGAGAATTTTCCAGCTTTCCTTATATCGCAACCTAAACCAGACTCTGTGATTACGCAGACTGCGCAGCGTCATTCCAGAAATCCATCTTCCCCTATTTCCGCGCCACCTGACCGTGAGGGACGTCGTCTTGATGCCATTGGGCAAAAATTTCCACCATGGCTTCTACCACCATGAGAGGTGCAAATTCACTGGCCATTCTGGGTCGTTACGACCGCCAAATGTGGTCAGATATGTCCTCCTTTATCGATCTCATTCCTAAGCTCTCCAGAGCGGATGCTCTCAAGATTCTTCAGGAGGGGGAAAGAGCGCCATCGGAGATCATCAACTGCTCTGTGGACATTGCGTGCACTGGTTTTCGTCAGCTAGCTGGGGCAGCTGTTTTGCGTCGTCACGGCTGGCTTCGTTCCACCTCTTTTCGCCAGGAGGTTCAGGTGAAAATCCTCGACATGCCCTTTGATGGCAAATCTCTTTTTGGCCAGCATGTGGACGACGCGCTACAAACCATTTAGAAGGACACTGAGACGGCTCGTGCTCTAGGCACTTTGCAGTTTCGCAAACAGCCTTTTCGTGGTGCTCGTGGACGCGGCACCTCCTCCTCTTTTCGCGGCGGTTCCAAGCAGTACCGCTCCTATAATCAAGGAAACCAAAGATATTCCTCTCAATCTCAGCAATCTTTTCCTCACCAGTCCACAAAGTCTTACAGAGGAAAGTCTTCCTACAGAGGCTCCGCTTCTAAGAAGCAATGACTTGCCTTCCCCTCTCAAAGTTGGAGGTCGAATCCCTCTTTTCTTTTCCAATTGGTCTATAATCACTTCGGACCGTTGGGTGCTAGACTTTGTGTCAAAAGGCCATGCTTTGGAGTTTGTCAAGTTCCCCCCAAACACTCCTCCAACTGGTCCACCTCCAGCTCACCTCAAGGAGCTCTTTCAACAAATACGACTCATGATTCAGAAAGGTGCCATCGAAGTGGTTCCCAAATCTCAGAAGGGGCTGGGATTTTATTCCTATTTTTTCCTGGTCCTCAAGAAGTCCAGCGAATGGCGTCCGATCCTCGACTTACGGGCCCTAAACAAGTACCTGAAGTGCCAATCCTTCCGCATGCTCACTCTCACGGAAATCCTTTGCCTTCTCTCGAAGGGCCACTTCCTGACCACCATCGATTTCCAGGACGCTTATTTTCACGTGTCGATACTGCCAAGGCACCGAAAGTACTTGCGCTTCCGAGTAGGGCGCAGAGATTTTCAATTCAAGGTTCTACCTTTTGGCCTTCGTTCCGCCCCTCGCGTTTTCTCGAAAGTCCTGGCCCCAATGGTGGCATATCTACGTTTGAGGGGTGTTCAAATCTTTCCCTACCTGGACGACTGTCTAATCAAGTCGCAATCTCGTCATCAGGCGTCTCTGGACACTCACTTCTGTCAGACTCTATTTCACTCCCTAGGTCTGTCCCTCAACACCGAGTCTCAGGTCGATCCAGCTCCCTGCAGAACCTTTCTAGGCGCCACTCTGAATACTTCGCTGGCGAAGGCATTCATGTCTCACGAACGTCAACTGCGAATTCTACGCCTAGTGGCTCTCATCCGTTCAAAAGGGTCCGTTTCAGTTTGTGTGTTGAGATCTTTTCTCGGGATGGCGTCCTCCTGCATATCCCAGATCCCAAATTGCAGGCTCAAGAGTCATCCCATTCAGGAGGAACTGGACAAGCAGTGGCGTCAGGTCGCCGGCTCTTTCACGATCTGGTCCTGGTGACTGATCGAATGAAGTCAGCTCTCCGCTTCTGGGCTCAACCTTCCAACATCGCTACCGGTACTTCTTTCCTGACCATCGCTCCAGAGCTCATCCTTACCACAGATGCCTCCCTGGAAGGTTGGGGAGCACATCTTCAGGGGCTATCTGTCAAGGGCAAGTGGACCCAGTCTCAACGTTCCTGGCACATCAACAGACTGGAACTAAAGTCCTTCCGCCTTCTGCTTCAGTGAGAATCAGTGCTCATTCAAACCGACAAAACCACCAGTATGCACTATCTCAACAAACAGGGCGGCACCAAGGCACCGCTCCTCTCTCAGCTGGCACATAGCATCTGGGATTGGGCACTCCGTCACCAAATTACCCTTACTGCGGTTCACCTCCCAGGCATCTCCAATATCATGGTGATTCCCTCAGCAGGTCCGTGTCCTCGACCCACGAGTGGGAGTTGCATCAGCCGACTCTAGACTTCATATTTCGGCTGTGGGGTTGCCCGAACCTGGATATTTTCGCAAGCCCTGTGAACCGGAAATGCCTGTCTTATGCAAGCTGGCTTCCCCACCGCGGGTCTTGCGGGAATGCCCTTTTGATGGACTGGTGCAATCTATTTGCCTATGCTTTTCCGCCGATCCCGCTGGTTCCTCAAGTGTAGTGGAAAATGCAGAGACAACCGTGCCACATTCTCCTGATCGCTCCCAGATGGCCTCGACAAGCGTGGTTCTCGGAACTGCTGCTCCTCTCACAGTGCGAACCCATCCTCCTTCGTCCTCGGGCAGATCTCGTCACAATGGACAAGGGTCAGATCTGCCATCCGGATCCCTTCTCTCTCAAATTATTGGCCTGGAACCTGAGCACTTTGAATTTGCCCACTTGAATATTTCGCCGGCATGTAGAGACATTCTTGCCAATGCGAGAGCTCCGTCCACAGTAAAGACTTACAAGCTAAAGTGGAAAAGGTTCTGTCACTGGTGTGCGTCTGCCAACATCCACCCGTGCACTCTTCTCCTGCTCAGCTTCTGCCGTTCTTTCTGCAGTTGGCGCAATCGAGACTTTCCCACTCCACTTTGAAAGTGTTCCTAGCGGCAATATCTAGTTTTCGGCAGGACGGGTCTTCCTCTCTCTACTCTTCCAGGGTCATTCGGCAGTTTTTCAAGGGGCTGTTCAGGATGTTTCCCCCCATTCTGCGTCCTCCTCCTACCTGGCATCTCAATATTGTTTTGCCGCAACTGATGAAGGTGCCTTTTGAGCTCATCCACAAAGCGAATTTGACATTTTTGACCTGGAAGGTTGCCCTCCTTCTCGCCCTGACCGCCTCACGTTGCGTGAGTGATATCCACGCCTTTACCATTCAGCATCCTTTCCTTCAGTTTAAATCGGACTGTGTTGTACTTCGCACCAACCTGGCATTCATGCCTAAGGTGCCAACAGAGTTTCACCTCAATGAACCAGTGTTCTTAAAGACTTTCTTTGCTAATCCCCAATCTTCAGCAGAGCGATGCTTGCATTCATAGGACATAAAAAGACGCCTTACATTCTACATCGTTCTACATTCTGTCCATCAACTGTTTTTTTTAATTCTACATCGACAGAACAGCACACTTTCGTAGGTCTGATCAACTGTTCGTTGCTTACGGACGCATGGACAAGGGGCATTCTGTTACCAAGCCAACTATTGCACGTTGGATTTCCTCAGCAATCTCATTTTGTCATCAGAAGGCCGGCAAGCTTGTTCAATCTACAGTAAGCGCTCATTCCACCAGGGCGATGTCATCCTCTACTGCCCTGTTTGCTGGTGTGTCGATTCACCAAATATGTCGTGCAGCTACGTGGTCCAGCAGGCACACCTTCACGAAGCACTACTGCCTATCAACGAAGCTGATACAGCAGTGGGCCAAGCAGTGCTTTGCAATCTTTTTAAATAAGGTGAGCCTCTTTCTTCCCTCCGCCTGTATGGGTTGTTATCTGTCTGGCAGTGTTATGTTATATCATTGCATTTTATGCCACTGCACAGCTGTTTTCTTGCGACTAGCTATTACTGCTCACTATTCTATTCAAGTATGTGAATCTATGAAAGACACCCCAATACTGGAGAAGAACAATTGTTACTTACCTGTAAACGGTGGTTCTCCAGTATTGGTGTCTTTCATAGATTCACATGCGACCCACTCACCTCCCCTCAAAGGCTCTTTCTCTCTCTTCTCCTCTGAGACTCTTTTGTCACTTTTGTGCTACGAAAATCTGAGGGCCTGAGCCTCTGGGGAGAAGGTTCTAGAGGGTGCTTGCACCTGATTGGCTGTAGTTTGGACTATCATAATGACATGGATATGCTATTAAAGTGCCTTTTTCTTTTAATGTAGTTCTGTGTGTTAATGCTAACCTTGGTACTTATTAGTATTTATGGTTTTAGGATGTATGTAATTATGTTTTTATATACATATATGTTTTGTTTTATTGCTATTTTATTTACCGTGGGCCTCCCACTTCGACGACGGGGAATATTCAAGCATGTGAATCTATGAAAAACACCAATACTGGAGAACCACCGTTAACAGGTAAGTAACAATTGTCTTAGTGAACGTGGCTCCTAAATGCCCTTCACATGTACTTTCTGAAATTTATTTCCTGAGACTCTCCGTAGGTGCTATTTTATCCAGCTGTAAAATCAACCCATCTTCCAAGACAACTCAACAGCCACTTTGTAAAATGGTTGGATACTTGACTGCAATTCTTTTTCATTTAGCCTGCCCTCAGTGGCATGCATAAGGACCTCTGCAACAACACATCCTCTTTGGTGGCTGTTTTACATTTAGATGCTGAAAATGAACACAATGGCAGTAACAAAAAAACTTCAACAAATCTTTCAGACATGTGCTCCTTTTGACACAGGTTACTAGAACTACTAGGGAAGCATTAAAAATTGTTAGCCGTGATATTCTTTCCACCTGGTATATGAACCATTTCAACCTGAACTGTAGAACTCTCAAAGTAAACTTTGCTATTCTGAGTGTTATATTTAGAATTGTTACCACTCAGAACGGCCACTGATGGCTTGTGGTCAGTTTGCAGGAGAAACCACCTGTTCCTCAGATAGCTATACAATTTTTCTATGGGCTACCAGCGCGTTAACCATTCCTTTTCAATGAAAGAGTAATGTAATTCCGTATCTTGGAGAACCTTGGAGGCAAAACCAATGGTGTACTTGTCTTTCCCATATTTTTGTGTATGAACAGCACCCAGACCAAACTTGCTGGCATCAACCATCAACATACATTCAAGGGTAGAATTATATGATTTGAATGCTTGAACACAAGACAACTAAGTTTTCACCCATTCAAATGCCTTCTTACAATCATCACTCCACTCAAAGTCAACATTTTTCTGTAACTCGTTGGATATAGGCCTCTCCTTAGCAGTTTGAATGAAACTTGAATAGAATTCACTCAAACCTAAAAATTATTTTACTGCCTTGTCAGTCGGAGGAGGTGCATCCAGAGTGGCATTTACCAAACCAGTTTGATACCAGAGCCTGAAATTACATGGACAAAGTATTTCACTATATCTTTTCAGAATTCACAATTGTGTATTTTTGTGAACAACACACTGTTGTTGAAAAATGGCTAGTACTTTGTTCTTCATCATGCGTTGGTCGATCCTGAGCATAAATTAAGACATCATCTTGAAAAATAGCAGCATTTATTAACTACTGGCGCAGCCAACGTCAGGCCAAATGGAATCTTAACAGTACAGAAATGTGCCCCAAGGGGAAACAAATGTGGTAATGTGAGTAGAATAGACTCTAACTCTATCTGATGATATGCTGAATCCAAGTCAAGTTTTGTAAATATCTGGCTCCAGCAATTGACTGCAGCATTTCGCTAACTTTTGTTAAAGGATTAGAATCTATCCAGATCTATTTATTGAGGGCTTGGAGATCCACACACACCCTAAGTTCTCTATTTTTTTTTTAGGCAACAACTAAGGAAGAAAGTCAAAGCGATGATTTTACAGGTTTATTCATGCCCCTTTCAGCCAGACTCTCTAATTCTTTTTGAAAGTCATCCCTCACACTGAATGTTACCCCTCACAGCTTGTGTTTTAGGGGAATTGCGCCATCCTTTACCTTTATTTTGTGCTTGAACTCTTTGATTTTCATAAGCTCACTTGAAAAAAAAAACTTAGGATGAAGACTGAGAATCTCTCACAGTAGTGGAGTTTCTGATCACCAATACTTGTCCTTTCACCCAAGGTCTCAGAATTATGACGAACAACCCCCTGGTGAAACCACCCAAGGAAGTTTAACCCTTTTGTAGCTACATGTATATTTCCATGTAAATGCCTCCCTTTAAAAGATAATCCATCTTCAAAACATACTAACAGTTCTATTCTCCTTCCTTCGCATGATTCAGGAGAACAGTCAGGGGGTAATAACTTTTTGTTAGTCCATGTAACCTGAAACAATTTATGAGTAATCAAAGTGATCCTTGCGCCAGAATCAACAAGCAATCTCAACTGTTTACCCCCAACTTATATATCCAGTGGAAGCAAGAAAAGCTCCTCCCACTGTTAAAAAAACCCTCAGCGGATCCTCTGATTACCTCCAATTACAGGCCCATCTCCCTCCTCCCGGCCCTAGCCAAGGTCTGCGAGAAGGTGGTGTTCCGTCAGTTGAAAAGGTTTGTGGAATCTACGGGGGCCTTACACCCGGCCCAATCCGGGTTCCGCACCTCATTCAGCACGGAGACCGCGCTCGTGGAGGTCACCGAGGCCATTAGGGAGTGTCTGGACGGAGGCGGCAGAGCGGCTCTAATTTTATTGGACCTCTCTGCCGCGTTCGACACGGTTCCACGCGTCCAGCTCCTCTCAAGGTTGGAGGACATTGGCATCACGGGCGCGGCCCTTAATTGGGTAGAATCCTTTCTTACGGACCGTTACCAACAAATCTGGCTCCCCCTTTATCATTCTTCGAACAGCAGGGTAGATACAGGGGTTCCACAGGGGTCGACTTTGAGCCCCCTTCTTTTTAACGTGTATTTAACGCCACTTATCTATCTCGCGGAGAGCTTGGGTGCGAAAACAATGGCTTACGCCGACGACACCCAACTTCTCTTCACTTGGAATAAGGGCAACCTTGATACAGAGAGAGCCCAGCAGTGCCTGTCCTCGGTGTTCGCCTGGATGGCCCGGGCCTGCCTCAAATGTAATGAGGACAAGTCCGAGATCCTGCTGTATGGCCACTTCCAGAGGCCTTTAAAGAGTCCATTTGGCCCAGGGGACTACCCTGCCCCTCTGGGATCAGCGGAGTCGCAAAAAACCTAGGGATCTGGTGTGGAGCCGATTTATGTTTCCGAGACCAAATCACGCGACTGGCGGGTACCTGCTACGGAACCCTTACCACTCTTAGGAAGTTTTTTCCCCTTCTCCCCCAGGAGGCAAAGGAGACAGTAGCCAGAGCCCTTATACTCTCGAGACTGGACTACGCCAATGCCTTCTATATAGGTGCACCTGACTTTCTGCTGCACAAATTGCAAGTGGTTCAGAACGCGACAGTAAGGCTCCTGTTTAACATCCCCAGGAGTCTGAGTGTACGCAAGCAGCTCTCAGAGTTAAACTGGCTTCCAGTGACGCTGAGAGTTCGCTTTAAGATTCTGACACTTGCTTTTAAAGCACTACATGGTCCCTGTCCGTCCTATTTAAGGGACAGATTTGCTTTTTACTATCCACCCCGCCAATTGCGTTCTGCCACCCTGAGACATTTGGTTACCCCCAGATTTAAGAGAGCTAGACTGGGGGGAAACTCCTTGGTGGTTAGAGCTGCTCAGATGTGGAACCAACTACCTGACCCTCTCAGACACACAACTAACCTAACATTCTTCAAAAAGCACCTAAAAACTTACCTATTCAGGCAAACCGTGTAGTCCTCCTGCTCTCATTTGTTCTCGCATTCTGATTCCCCCCCGCGCCAGGACAGTCTTGACTAGCAGTGCGCGTTACAAGAAACCATATAACATAACATAACATATCCACAAATAGGTCTACACATTTGCATGGATCCCCACGTTTCACATCATCGTCTGCCACAGTTAACACCATATCTTGCATTTCATTTTCCAGCTCATGAGAATCATTACCCCTTTCATCAGTTACAACTGTAACTTTAAAGTTTTCAAATTTTGGAGCTTGACATACTTTGGAAAAATGTCCAGTTTTTTTTACGCAGTCTACCCAATACATTCCTGGCAGGACATGGTCTCCCATTATTGCTGTGAGACGAATTTCCACATCTGAAATAAATGTCTGCTTGAAAAATAAGCTGTATTGATTTGAAACATAAGACTGTGGAAATTTCTTCCCCTTCCCACTCTCTTGTTGTCCTGTATAGTTGCAACCTGTTCACTGTCTTTGTTCTCTATTCCTTTGCTGATTTGAACGATGGTTCAATACTTTTGCCAATCCAAATTATGTCTACTAAAGCCCTTTTTGAAGAAATTTGCTGTCAAAAATTTACGAGTTGCTCTTTACAGTTCAACTACCAATGGACTAAAGGGCTAATAGATTTCTCGAAGAAGGCATCCAAACTGCTCTGGCGGCTAACATCTATGTGGCAGATTTCCTGCAAGAAAAGGTCTGGGCTTATATTACTTCTCCTCATTCCACTACTGGAGTTACTCCTTTCAAGGCTCCCAGAGGGAGGGAACCAGTGTTTACTGACTCCTAAGATCCTTCCTGTCGTTAGTAGGTTTATCCGTAACAGCACACACAACTTCTTCATTTACAATTCAACCCACAGACGGTTGTGATTGTACTGCATAATTAGAAAATACTTTTGAAATCACTATAGACCTCTCACTAAAAAAGCCGGTCATTATGAAATGCATGTTACTTAACGCCAGATCCCTGGTAAAACATAGCACCGAACTGGCGGAGCTCATTCAGGACGCAAAGGTCATGATTGCTTTTATAACAGAGTCCTGGACAGACGCAGCCTCAGGCCCAGATATTGTTATTGCTACTCCTCCGGACTATGTCTGTCTCACGCAGAACAGAGGAAAGAAGAAAGTCGGAGGGCTGGCTATAATCTACCATAAATAACTCTGAGGCATGGTGCAGCCTGGCGCAACCGACTTAGATGAAGCGCTAGTTTTTAACTTCATCCTCTCCGACCATCAAACCCTTAGAGGCTGCTTACTCTACAGGCCGCCCGGGGCTAAAGCACCTTTTCTCTCAGCCTTGAGTAGCCTGCTAGAAGAAGCTATTTGCGCCAATACCTTCACGTTACTAGGGGATTTTAATTTTCACCTTGAGAATGGCTCAGACTCGGACACTCAGGATCTCTTAGAACTGCTGCACGGGGTGGAGCTAAAACAAAAGGTCTGTGGCCCGACTCACAAGTCAGGGCACACCCTAGATGGCATATTTTCCAACCATCCCAACCTAGAGGTCACGGCAGTTCAGCCGGTCTCCTGGTCGGATCATGCCGCAGTCTATTTCAACATTATCCTAGCCCCCCCCCAGACCCAGTAAGGCTAAAATTCGTCCCAAAAAGATTAGGAAATGGAAAAACATAGAAGGCAAGACATTGGAAGGCCTTTTGAAATCCTCTTTACTGCCCCCCACAAGAAATGTGGAGGAAGCAGCCACAGCCTATACGAGCTGGCTGGAGGCCGCCTGTATGCAACTCGCGCCCCCAACTATCCATCATTCCACTCGCACAAACCCCTCCGCCCCTTGGTTCTCAGATCAAATCAGGGATCACAAAACTCTCTGCAAAAAATTGGAAAGATCCTGGCGAAAAAATTATAGAGAGGATAAAAAACTACTCAATGCAGAGCTGAGAGTCTACAAAGAGATGATCCGCCTTGCTAAATGCAAGTTCTTCACTAAACGCATTAAGGAAGCAAGCAACTCCCCTAGGGAATTATTTAACACAATGTCCTCCTTGGCAGCCCCCAAACCAGTAGATATACCACCTAGTCACCAACTATGTGAAGACTTAGCAAAATTCTTTCTGGGTAAGGTAGAGAAGATCTTTTATTCCCCGAACAACCAAATCATGCCCCAGATACTTTTACCCCAGAAACGCATCCTGAGACCTACAGGAAATTTGATATACTAGAGAACTTCTCCCCCATTAGTGAGGAGGAGGTATCAAATCGGCTAATGAGGATAAAATCTGGCTCCCCTCATGACCCCTGTCCAGTCACGATTGTCAAACTAGCTCCCTCTATCATCGCCTCGGGACTTACCCCCCTGCTCAATGTCATGCTGGAGAAGGGGGAATTTCCCCTACGCTGGAAACAAGCGTCCATCTTGCCCCTCCTAAAAAAAAACAACCTAGATGTAACCGACTTGAACAACTTTCGTCCCATTGCCAGGTTACCCCTCCCAGCCAAAATCATGGAGGGCATACTAAACAAACAGCTTAGCACCTTCCTGGGGTTAGGAGAGAGGCTGGATCCTTCTCAACATGGAAGAAGGGTGATGGATGCAGGGGGCAGAGCCGCCCTGATCCTGCTGGACTTATCCGCGGCCTTCGACACGGTCCACCATAAATTATTGGTGGACCGTTTGAGGGCCACTGGGACTCAAGGAAAGGCACTTGAAATCTTGCAAGCCTTCCTATCCGGCAGGACTCAGTCGGTGGCCTTGGGGGACTTCGAATCAGAGCCATTTGTGCTCCCCTGCGGAGTCCCTCAAGGGTCATCCCTGAGTCCGACTCTTTTTAATGTGTATGTCTCTACCCTGGCCCCAGTGATTAGATCCTTCGGATTCATTCTTACATCCTACGCCGACGACACGCAGATTGTGGTGTCGCTGCGTCCGGGGGAAGTGGACAGCACAGCAGATGCTGCATGCGGGAGGTGAGCAACTGGATGGCAAGAAACTGCCTTAAGCTCAATTCTGCAAAAACAGAAGTGTTGCTGTTTGGGTCTAGAGACAATTTCTGGTCCCCTCGTTGGTGGCCAGAGGAAATGGGGTCTCCCCCCTCTCCGGTTTCGATGGTAAAAAATCTGGGTGTGCTGATGGATGACTCTCTGTCCTTCAGGCCACAAATTAATGCACTGTCCTCAGCCACCCACTATGTGCTTAAAACTATCCGGAAAGTCCTGCCATTTCTTCCGGTGGAACACAAGAAGACAGTAGTGACAGGACTGGTGATGTCCCGGCTAGATTACTGCAACGGTCTGCTACTGAATGCCCAGCAGGGGCTTTTAGATAAACTTCAAATCCTGCAGAATGCAACAGCACGTCTGATTACGGGCACCCCCAAGTTCGCCTCAGTAGCCCAGTACCTTGTAAAGTTACACTGGCTGCCAGTGCGTAAAATAATTGTTTTTAAGTCACTCTGTGTGATTTTCAAGGCGTTGCATGGCCTTGGCCCCCAATGCATGACCCCTCTTTTCCAGTGGTACAAGCCATTACGAGGTCTAAGGTTAGCTGAGCAAGGGCTGGCTGTAGTCCCTAGGGTAAGGAAAGCCCGTTGGGGAGGTAGAAGCCTATCTCTGGGAGCTGCCAAGGCATGGAATGCGCTGCCTTTGAGCCTCAGACAGATCCCCGATTTGCTCATATTCAGGAAGGCCCTTAAGACCTGGCTCTTTACACGTTAACTCCACTGTCCACGCCCACTAGCGATCAGTCAGCGCCAGGACACCTTCGGGTAACAGTGCGCTTTAAAAATGTCAAAAATAAATAAATAAATAAATCATTCAAAGGAGAGAAAATTCAATTAATAAACACAATGTATTTATCTCTGACTCTTGCAATCAACTGATGTCGGAAAGGTAGAAGACAGAGAGAAAAGATCAGAACATTTGCAAATCACAGAAAATTATATTTACCAAGGATGGTGTGGAAGACCAACCCCCTAGCCAAAGGGGACAAAGACTTCAGGACAGGCTAGATTCCCTCTCTAAGATACCGTCGGTTGTGCCGCACCCCTCTCTGACACTCTCTTCCTCCTCGAGATTCTTCTGCGATCTTCAAATCTAACCCAATTCAATTTGGATAGAAATTTCTGCTTCAGGCTCTGTGATCAGTTCTTCATCAGCATCTCTCTCAGCATTCAGCACCCTCCGACCTCAGCATTTTCTGTCTCCGTTCCGAATAACTAACTAAAACTATCTTAATTATATCGATCTTTGGAAATTTGGGTGACGTCGCGGCTGCTTCACGATTATAGGATGTTTGGATTTGGGTGGGAAATACCCACTAACACGTGTACCAAAAGATTGTTATGGCACATGTTGGACAATTTTGTTTTTGCTGGCTACTATATTGGATCTTCGTCTTGGAACTGGAAGAAAACCACCTGTGATATTTGCTATGGAACAATTCTGATATACTGGCACATGAAATCGTTGAGAAACATCGGTCATATGAGATTTTTAGTTATTTAATACCAGACGGTCACCTCCATTTTGCATTCAGACTATAAGGATAATACGATTGCCCTGAAGAAGTCCTAGTATATTAGGACGAAACATGTTGGCTGAAGGCTCTCTTTTTTTGATTGAAAATAAAGGAAATTACAATTTATCTGTTGGGACAATCGACTTCTCTCGCGTTGAACTTGCTATACATTATTTAAGATTTCTTGTATATATGTCAAAAAAGGTGGTACTGTTCTGATTTATTGTTATCTTAATTATACTTTTTGTTCTTCATGTTCCATTCACGAACGTTGAAATATCGTAAAAATACGAAATATGATTGGTCAGGCAGGGGGAAGCTCTACCACACCATGCTTAATGTTGAAGGGTTCTCTGCCCTTAGCTGTTCCCCTCTCAGCGGCCTCAGCCAATCGGCCGGCACGGGGTGGATCTTGGAGGCGGGCCGGGCATTAAATGGGAGTAAGCGCTGGGGTGAGCAATTGAATGTTTGTTGCTGCCGCCGCGCGGACCATTTCTATTTTGTGTTGCCTGTTAAAATTTGACCTTCTGTTTTAAAACACCACTGTTTTAAAAAATATATTTACCCGAAACGCGTTGCTTGTCTCGAAGGGTTCTCTGCCCTTAGCTCTTCTCCTCTCAGCGGCCTCAGCCAATCGGCCGGCACGGGGTGGAGCTTGGAGGCGGGGCCGCTGTATATATGTGCACCGGTATGCGGGAGCGCCGAAGGAAAGCCCGTCTGTGCCCGTCCGCGCCTGACCGGGCCCAGGGGCCATAAAGTCCGGCAAAATAATCTTCTACTCCCCGGCAGGACTTAGAGCACTAGAGCAATCTCATGCACCCCTCACCCAGGATGCTCTGAATCGTATTAAAACCTACGGGATTTTCCACAAACAAGTGAGTCCTCTCACTCCCTCAATAGGGATGCCTGTCGCTCCCCCCCTTAATCATCTGTCTAGAGGCATTTCATCCTCACTTCGAGTCCTGTATCTTAACACTCGCTCATTGGTGAAGCACCAAATGGATATTTTCCTACTGCTATCATCGAACAAGCCGGATGTCCTCTTGCTCTCTGAGACCTGGCTTACGCTAGACTCTATGCCAGATATCTTAGCGGCACTCCCTTCTGATTACTACATCTTATCAGTCAATCGGCCTGCAGGGAAGATGGGAGGGGGAGTGGCCGCTATCATACATAAACATCTTAAGTTCACCACACTGACATCTCTGACTGCCAAAAGTAGAGAATATTGTCATTAATCTTGACACAAACTCGTGATCCTTGGCCCTGGTCCTTATCTACCGACCTCCCCAGCCTATGCCTGCTTTCCCTCTCTCCTTAAGTGAACAGATGGCGAATCTCACTATGAATCATGCCAGGGTCCTACTCATTGGGGACCTGAATTACTGGTTCAACGATGTGGGAAGGGGGCCTCAGTCGGCTGAGCTAACTGAACTACTTTCTAACATCAATCTGGTCCAACAAATCACCGCCCCTACCCACATCAAAGGTCACACTCTTGACCAACTCTGGTCTTATAATCTGGTGCTCCCATCCCCTATCATCACTCCCTGTATATAGTCTGACCATCACCTGATTGAATTCACTATCACTTTCAGTGGCAGAGCTAAGACTCCTAAGGTAGAGGGAGGCCTTACCAGAAAATGGAGCGCACTCGATACCCAGGAGTTCATTAACACGCTATCTAGCTCCTTTCCCACTGGTAATCCCATCTACAATGTCAACGCCATGGAGAAAGAGATCACGGATGTGCTATTGGCGGCCAGCAACATCCATGCTCCGCTCATAAAATTCTCTTGGGCCAGACATTGTGAAGCCCATAAATGGTTCACTAGTGAACTGAAAAATCTAAAATTACTGCTCCGTCAGTTGGAAAGAAAATGGCGGCATGGTTATGACAGAAAGGACAAACAGCTTTATCTGTCAGCCCGTAGGGACTATAAGAAAGTTATACTATCATCCAAGACCTTGTATTTCACAACCAGGATTCTCGCTGCCTCTAATAAATCTAAAGAACTTTTCAGGATCGTGAATGAGCTCTGCAGCGATGATAGAATTTCACCTTGTCAGGCTCCCACTCAAGAGCAGTGCAACCTGTTCAACAATTTTTTTGTGGAAAAAATTGAAACAATTAGGGCCAGTATTCCTACCTCCTCTCTGGTGAAGCCTCCGGACAACAATCCTAACAACCCCCTGACCATGAATCATTTAAAAACTTTATGTCCTGACACCCTACTGGAATTAATGTCCCGAGTGAAATCAGGTTCTCCTAAGGATTGCTGCCCCCCTTCTGTCCTAAAGGATACCTTTGCAGCTCTACCTCATACTATTCTCCCTCTCCTCAATGAATCCTTAAGGAAGGGAGAAGTACCCAGAACCTTCAAGAATGCCACATTAGTTCCGTTCCTTAAGAAACCTGGAGCAGACTCCTCCAACCTTTCTAACTATCGCCCTACATCCCTTCTCCCATTTTTCGCAAAAATCCTGGAGGCCCATGTGGCTAGCTGCCTCTCTAAATTTATTGAAGATACGGAATACTTGGAACCTAATCAAGCCGGCTTTCGGCCGGGGCATTCCACTGAGTCAGCCATCCTGGCGGTGATGGATACCCTGAGGGCGAATGCTGATTCAGGAATTCCACAAGCACTCGTGCTCCTGGATTTATCTGCAGCGTTCGACACGGTCAACCATACCATCCTGTTGAACCGTGTCGAACAAGCCGGTATACGTGGTGCCACCTTCCAGTGGATAAAGTCCTTTCTTACGGAAAGAACTCAGGCAGTATGTCTTGGGAGCTACACTGCTCCGAACCAATTCACATCTTGTGGGATCCCACAGGGCTCTTCCCTCTCCCCACTACTGTTCAATCTTTACATCAAGCCTCTGATTCACTCTCTCAAAGCCAGGGGAACCAAGGTCTTCAATTATGCTGACGACCTGCAGCTTGTGTTCTCGCTGAGGTCTCCTAGCGCTGCGGCTGAATTTCAATCCACAATGCGTCACATCCAGCATTGGATGGAGGTGAATCAGTTAACCCTGGCAAGACTGAGCTGGTGCTACCTGGGAAGAGCTCCGCACACTGGGGATCTCATTTCTCGCCGGCCGAATTAGGCTCACCCCCAGTCCCCTATCTGTGAAGAGCTTTGGGATAACTATAGACTCCGATCTTACTCTGAGAGGACAGGTGGGCAGCGTGGTTTCAACCAGCTTTTTCCAGCTGCGTAAGATTAGAAAAATCTCACATTTGTTATCCTACTCAGCTCTGGTTCAAGTGATCATTGCCCTGGTACTCTCACGCCTAGACTTTTCTAACTCCCTGTACACTGGCCTCCCTCAGGGCCTGCTAAACCGCCTCCAAATGGTACAGAATCAGACGGCAAGACTGATCTATAAACAGCCAAAATGGCAATCGGTCAGGCCCTTACTGGTCAACCTACACTGGCTGCCTATAGTACATCGTGCCACTTTTAAAACAGGCTACATAGTCTTCAAAACCCTGCACGGAAGGACCCCTTAAAGTTCTTAACAGTCGGATAGCCAAGCATGCCCCTATACGTAACATCCGTTCAGCACACCTGCATATTCTCACCACCCCCACCATCATATTAAAAAGGCAGGGCGGTCGTAGGTTTTCCTATTTGGCACCCAGGCTCTGGAACTCATTTCCACTCCCAGTTAGGAACTGTAACAACCTGCTGGGCTTCAGAAAGGCCTTGAAGCCATGTTTTTTCCGTGCAACCTTATTAATTCCGATCCGGGCCTTCAACATTCACTCAATTAGCGCCATGAAACCTTTGGTGACCGTGCGCTTTATAAATTCTTCCTAACATAACATAACATAACATGCTTACATGTCATTAAAATCAGTTCAACTATTGTTCGCAAACCCATCCCCTTAATTTTTATTAATAAATTTGATTCTCATACGCTTTCACATTTCACTTTGAAACAATATAATAACATTTTGAATAAGAGTCTTCTTCATCGAACTCTTCACCATCCGTTCCCAATCTGTAACACTCAATCTTGGCTCCCTTTCAAATGCATAGTAATGGCCTTCATTGCTTTAATCAGTGCGCATGCGCGGACTTCGCGTCACTCCATTCAATCCGGGTATGTAAAAGAGGCCCAAATACGCACTAGTGACAAAGTCAGAAAGACAAATATTAATTTCACAAATAAGGTGGTGGCACTGTATACCACACCTCTACTCTGTTCCCCTCTACTTCTTAATACTTTTACCGTATTAGTAAAAATAGATTGTTCTCGATTGAAGTAAGCTGATGCCATGCACGCGAGTCTTCAAAACTCCATTTTAGTGTCTTCTGCTCATGCGCAGGAATTTCCCTCCAAGCATTAATACGTCGTACTTCGTAGATGCAGTTGACACATGCGCACAACAGTTCCCCGTTTAAAGCGGTATTAGTCATCTTCATTGTTATCCACATTAGTACACACATACGTAAGCTTCACTAACCAGCCTATTCATGTTGTGCGTATTAGTTATTCACAAAACTTTTGTTAATAGCTTTGTTAGTGAGTTAACAAGTGGATTGCATCTGAGCAAGTCTCTTCTCCAAGAGAACTTGCTCCATCAGTAACGTTGTCACTGCTTTGTGAGGTGAGAGAAATAATTTGCTCCTGGCAAACGAGGATGTTAAATCAAGAAATAGGGCAGGTTGCCAGGAGACGCAGTAAAATAAAACAGCTGACCTGAGAAAAATGGCCGCCCGTCGACGTGACGACCTGCCGTAGCATCCGATCAGCGAGACACTGCCAAATCCGCTCCCGCATTCATTGCCAGACGCTGCCTTCGCGATAGTCGCCCCGGCGTCCTGATTCATTCAGACGCCGATCACACCCGCTGCCTCAAGCCTTCCAAATCGCCATTCAGCATTGGACCCTACATACCAGCCCCTCCATCCGCACGACTTTGCCTTGGGCGGACATCACTGTTCCCTCGACAACACAGTCCTGATGACGATCCCGACTGACGGGGATCGAAATGCCGTCGACCACACAGCTTAATTTTATGGCGCCCTACTTGTTTTGTACTCCTGAAAATTGACTCATTCTTGTTTTAAGTGATTACAACTTGATCCTTGGAGCCATTACTCTGTATATTTCACTTATTGTCACAACGCGCCGACCACGCTGTTTCACCCCAGCACTTGCACTACCACCACTATTCACTGTATATATTCATGTATATATCACCTTCACCAAGTGCCACCGGGTTGTCACACCAATTGATCTGTACAGTGCTGTTTAACTGTATAACTTTGCAACAGACCCGCCTTGCTCTTAAAAGTGGTGAATAATACCCGCCTGTTTCCTAAAATTGCAGTGACTCCTTATTTCTTCCTTTTGTAATGCATATTGCATACACCTGTTGAAATTGTCTTCCAATTGATACCTGTTGGGAATTGTTCTTATTTACACTGGAGGAACTCCATCACAGGACGACGTCCCACTGTGACAAGAGGACCAGGAAGTCAGGCAACTCAAGGGTGCAGCAGAGATGGATTCCAGACGCAAGCCGCATGGAATTCTCGTGCGCGGCTCACGACAGTCCTCTTACTCTCCACCAGGCCCTAACTGGTCAAGGGTAGTTGACCCGAGAAACTCAAGGTGGACTCCTTGGAGGACAGCGATGCGGAGGAGGCAAAGAGAGACATCACTGGAATCGGTGATCCGATTAGCGGGGAAGCAGGGAGGGGAAGGTGGGTCAGGAAAATTCACCCCACTCCTGGTACCAAATGTTGAGGGGTGAACGACTTCCAGACGCAGTTAAGTTGGTTGTGGAAGAAGAACTTTATTTCTGTAAATACAAGGACCCCTGACAGCGAGCTCCCTCTCAGTCCGAGTCCAGCAAGCAACTGCCTAACCGAGAGATCGAACCGTGAGAGGGCTCGCAGCCGGAGTCACAAAGGCAATACAGAATGCAAAACATTTCAAATGGATACAGACCACGACCAAATACAACAAAGACAGGAATACCACAATCTTGTGGGTTCTTTTTCTGAGGGGTGGTTTCTTTTCTTTTCCTACAACTCATCAGCAAAAACTATGTAGTAAAGAGGATGACAAGGCCAATAAAACGACTTGCTGTTCATTTGAGATCATGCGAGAAACAACCCCGATGCTGCAGTCACTCTGGCACCTCGCTCAGCGTTCCCAGTCTATGTAGAACGTTACTTCACATGCCTTGAGACGTCTAATGTCTTGAGGCATGTGGGACAAGAATATTACATATACCTTAGATAAGCTCTTTCACTATGTGCCAACTAATACAGTGTATTGAGTAGTACTGTATACCTTACTGTATACCTTACAGTAGGAATGTTCTTATGTACCATCTAAAGTAGTGCACCGACTAGTACAGTAGACCTTCTATAGCTCTGTCACGATGTACCACTCTAACGAGGTATACTGACTAGTATAGTATACCTTGGAGTAGCTCTGTCACCCTTTACCATCTACTGCAGTGTACTGACAGTACTGCACACCTTCTAGTAGCCCTGTCACTCTGCAGTGCAGTGTACGGACTAGTACTGTATACCTTGGGGTAGCTCTGTCACTCTGTACCGTCTAAAGCAGTGTACTGATTTGTACTGAATAACCTCTAGTAGCTCTTTCACGCTACACCATCAAATGCAGCGTACTGACTAGTATAGTAGATGTCTAGTAGCTGTGTTATAGTGTCCCATCTAATTCAGTGTACTGACTGATACAGAATACCTTCTAGTAGCTCTGTCACTCTGTACTGATTAGTACAGTAAACCGCGCTTAGCTCTGTCACTCTGTACCATATAATGGAGTGCTCTGACTAGTACAGAATACCTTGGAGTCGCTCTGTCAGTCTGTGCCATCTAATGCACTGCACTGATGAGTAAAGTTTACCTTCTAGTACCTCTATTGTTCTGTACCTTCTAATGTTGTTACTAACTAGAACAGTATACCTACTTGAAGCTCTGTTACTTTGTGCAATTTAATGCAGTGTACTGAGTAGTACAGTATACCTTATCGCTCTACTACTCTGTGCTGCGGTTACTGACAAGTACAGTACAAGTACAGTATAGATTCTAGTTGCTGTGTGACATCTAATACGGTGTACTGAGTAGTACAGTATACCTTCGAGTAGCTCTGTCACTCTGTGCCATCTGTTGCAGTGTACCGACTTGTACTGTATACCATCTAGTAGTTCTCCTTTTCTGTACAATCTAATGCAGTCTACTTGCTAGTATAGTACGTCTATTAGCTGTGTTACAGTGTCCCATCTAATTCAGTGTACTGACTGATACAGTATACCTTCTTGTAGCTCTGTCACTCTGTACTATCTTATACAGTGTGCTGACTAGTACAGTTTTCCTTCCAGTAGCTCTGCCACTCTGTAACGTTTAATGTAGTCTACTGACTAGCACAGTATGCCTAAGCATAGCTCTATCACTCTGTACTCTGTCACTCTGAGCATAATGATTAGTACTGTATACCTTCTCTCTTCTGCTAATCTATACCATCTAACGCAGTGTGCTGACTAGTACAGTTCTCAGTCTAGTAGCTCTGTTACTCTGTACCATCTAATGCAGTGTACTGACTTGTACAGTATAACTTCTAGTAGCTCTGTTACTCTGTACCTTCTAACGCAGTATACTAACTAGTAAAGTATACCTTCTAATAGCTCTTTTGGTCTGTGCCATCTACGCAGTGTACTGACTAGTACAGTATACCTTCTAGAAGCTCCATCTCTCTCTACCATCTAACAGAGTATATTGACTACTACAGTACACTTATAGGAGCTGTGTCACTCTGTGCCATCTAAAGCAGTGTATTGATTAGTACAGTATACTTTCCAGTAGCTCTGTTACTCTGTGCCATCAATCAAAGTGTACTGACTAGCATAGTATACCTACCAGTAGCTTGGTTATTCTGTGCTAGCTAATGCAGTGTGTTGACTAGTACAGTATACTTTCCAGTATTTCATTTACTATGTGCCATATAAAGAAGTGTACTGACTAGTATCATTTACCTTCTATTAGCTCTGCCACTCTGTACTATCTAATGGAGCCTACTGACTAGTATATTATGCCTTAGTGTAGCTCTGTCACTCTGTGCTATCTAATGCAGTGTACTGATTGGTACTGTATACCTTGTAGTAGCTCTGTTACTCTATATCATCTAGCGCAGTGTGCTAAGTATTACAGAATACTGTCTAGTAGCTCTGTTACTCTTTACCATCTAACACAGTGTACTGACTAGTGCAGTATACCTTCTAGTAGCTCTCTCACTCTGTACCATCTAGCAGAGTGTACTGACTAATACAGTAGACTTCTAATAGCTCTGTCACACTGCACCATCTAATGCTGTGTACTGACTAGTACACTGTAACTTCTAGTAGCTCTGTCACACTGTATCATCTAATGCAGTGTACTGACTGGTACAGTATACCTAGGAGTAGCTCTTTTACTCTGTAACATCTAATACAGTGCACTTATTAATACAGTATACCTTCTAGCAGCTCTCTTACTCTGTATCATCCAATGCAGTGTAGTGACTAGTACTGTATACCTTGGGTGCTGTCCACCACTGTTTGATGTAGTGTAGTAGGCGTCATGTGTAGTGCAGTGCAGTATGCATCTTGTACGGTGGTGTGGTGTAGAATGTGTCATGTGTGGTAGTGTATTGTAATGTAGTATGCAATCATATGTAAACCAGAAAGTACTAATTACATCCTTTATTTGTGTCATTAAATCTCTAATTATGAATCTCTTGTCTGCAGCGACGGTGACTCTGGATCCTGACACAACTCATCCACAGCTCATCCTATGTGTGGGGCGGAGACGTGCGCAAGGCACAGAAACATGGCAGTGCCTGCCGGACACCCCCAAGAGATTCACCTACTGGCCCTGTGTAGTGGGGAGTGAGGGGTTCACCTCCGGCAAACATTACTGGGAGGTGCAGCTTGTGCAGGAGGGGATAGAGTGGGATGTGGGCATCGCTGCAGAGTCTGTACGCAGGAAGGAAGATTTCAAATGGTCACCTGAGGGGGGAGTCTGGGTTGTGCAAGGTAGGAAGGGTCAGTACTCTGCTCTCACCTCCAAGCCCACCATTCTGTCCCCTAGTGAGAAGCCCCGGAAGCTGGGGGTGTATCTGGACTACGAGGGGAAACAGCTGTCCCTGTACAATGCTGACTCCATGGAGCTTCTCCACACTTTCCCCAAGGCTCCCTTCAAAGGGAGTCTCTTCCCCATCTTCCTGCTCGCGGGAGGAGCGGATCTGGTGCTGGTGTGAGGGCTGCCAAGAGCTTTAGCCCCCCACACCCACCCTTCTGCAATGATAATATAATCAGTAGCAGAAGCAGAGATGCTTTTAAATAATAAAACTTTCCCTTTGGGAATAAGTATCTTGGGAGGGTGTAGTAATTCCAGTGACTGGAAAAGGCTTCTCTCACGTAGATGTATTAATGTACAGATGTCAGCCGACCCCATGTGCATAGCCCACACCTCACCTGCTGATCCCCAGTTTAAACACTAAAATTCCTAAGAAACTTCTTCACAATGACTCTCTCACATGTTGCCATGACAACCAGAAGCCTCAAGTGAAACTGACCACTACATTTCTCTTTTCCTTGTGCAACTTTAAACCATGTCCAGAAAATGTCTGCCATGTGAATCACACACTAAACATCATGTAAGATATGATAAAGTCTCTGTAGAATCCAAAACTGTGTATTTCTTTGACATGCGGAGCTTTGACATCAATATGTCACATTATAGCGCTGCACTGAGAAGTACTTATTTAAAGTGATTGTTTTTAAACATGACCTTAGAAACAATTCCTGCCCCAGCCCCGGCAACAGTGATATTATTAGTGAGCTAAGAGACAAGACAGTTGTCATGTGAACCCTGTGTGTAACCCAGATTCAGGTCCGGCTTTAGGACAGTGCACCTGGTGCAGCTGCACCTGTGCTGACATGGGAGAGGCGCTGTGTTCAGAATTAGCTTTGGGTTTTAAAAGCACCTGCCGTTTCCTTGTGTCCAGTGGGTTTCAGGCAACAATAAAATGCCAAGAAAAGGCAGGTGGTTTATGTTTCTGCTGAAGAGAAATGGAGGGTTGTTTAGTGGCAGTTTTGACTCATCCTAAAGTAGCACAGAGGGTTATTATGCCTACTGCAAAGAACGTGTACATGCAGATCACAGAACGTAATCCTCACTGGTTTGTGTAACTTTTCTTATAGACTGATTTACGCACGTAAGATTCATTGCCTGTGCGTGTGCTTGGTGTAAAGTGCTGTGACACTCTAGAGTTAGTCTGAGTGGCATTATAAAACAAACAAAAAACATGCATGTAAAACAGGGTCTGTGTAGAGATGAGTAGCACAGTTGGAAGATGGGAGTGAGGAAATATTTGTAGAAGGCGGTCATGGGGGGGGGGAGGAGTGCTAAAAAAGATTGTTGCACCAGGTGCCTCCTACTCTAAAGCCGGCCCTGCCCAGATTCATATAGATAAATCAACAATATTGTCGATTAAATCAAGCACAATCGGTTTTTGTACCGCTGGTATTCTAAACTCATGAATTTTAGGGTGCTTTCATATGCAATAGTAAAGAAAATGGAGGATCGATGAAGTTAAATATTTGCCTAAAATCACATAATTTAGTTAAGCTGTGAAGCCGCGATTAATCCAGGTTTTCTGGTTCACTCTGTACAAATCAGCCTCTAAATGGGTATCTATTTGTCTCTCCTTTTTACCTTAAATGCTAATGATTTTGAATTCCATCACCAGTGAACTATGCTGATATTTCTTTGCCAGGGTTTAAAACTACTTTCTGTGGGCATTGTTTTTGTAACATGTGAGCACGGCGAGGTCAGTGAAGATATTTCAAAATACCAAAGTATTTTTAAAACATTACAGAGCCTAAACTGTGAAGAATCCATCACAATACTAGGCCGCCATGTATAGGTTGTTTTCTTGTGAAGCATCACCCTGCTGCACAAGCCACCATTGTCATTTACAAAGTGTGCACTGTGCAAGGACGTTCAGAGTCCAGTATTTTGAAATATGGTGCATTAACTAAATATAATGTGCAATAATGTCATAATCCAGCTCAAATGCAACACAAAATCAGCCTCCTGCAGTGCTTTCATGACTCCACAAACATGTCCAGGTTGCACAGACAAATTAGGTACAAATCTTGTGTCTGCACATTTTTTCCAGATGTTATTGTGTATATACAGGCAATCCTGTATTAAAAACATAATCTATTTTTGTCATGAAACTTTAAGAACAGCAGGTACATGTGTGACACTCAGAAGCAAATCTGCCTTTCAAGCCAACACCACATGCATTCTGGGACTGAGATGACAAGGTACTTAATAGGAAGCAACAAACCACATGCCGCAAAGTGCTATTGATAAAAAAAGACAGGGGTAGGGTGTGTCACTTGGAGTGAGGTTTTGACACAAGGACAAACAAAGCAGAATTATTTTGCTATGAGTTTTAAATGCTGCTCCTAGGAGAGCATGAATGACGTGTAACACTTGTCACCTCTTAATCCCTTCAAGGGGTTCTGCTTCTTAATATCCAAGTCTCTGCTTCATGGAGATTGGATGTATTTCTTGTCTCTTGAGTAAGACATGGGATTGTGTTCTCTTTCTGCTTTAGTGTCATGACATCCATTTATAAGGTAGATCAGTAGACTGAGGCACATTTGCAAGACCCATAATCTAATCATCACAGGTTTAAACCCTGGCAAGGGATTCACCAATTTTCAAATGATTGTACTGTATTGTAGCATTTATATAAACCTTCATGCTGTTACAGATGACTGTCAGGTGACGTCACTATGAAATGGTCCTCCAAACACTAGACATTCATTTAAAATCATTATGAATTCTGGGTGTTTTACTTCAGTACAAATATTAACATAATCAAATAGTTCTGCTGGTGTTAAATTAATATTACAAGAGCAACATTTTACAAAAACATACAGCAGATCAATTTACAATACTAGTAATTGTCAAACATGTTTCAGGAGTGCCACTGCAAACTGGGATTAATGGACTCAAACTATAACAAAGAGAGTCTATTACCACTAGTGTCCTAGGGCTTCACCATACTGTGTTGTCCAAGATTGAGCACCAAGTGAACCCCTCACCCCTTGACTCTCAGAGAAGCGAAGTCGAGCAATCCAAGGCTAACTCAAGGAGAAGGTGCAGGGTTAGAAACCACATGTTCAGTAAAGCATAAAACAGTTAAATGGTTGTCCAGCCAGCACTTTTACTTGAAAAATATTCTAATCACAAACACACAACTCAGGACTGTACGCAAAAAATAGAGGGGGCAAAAAGAAGCTCATGGTTATACTCCGGGGTGTGGGGTTGGTCCATGGGAGGAATCATCAATGAGGACTATGGCTCTCCCTGACCTTTCTAAGTCAGGGGTATTGTCCTGTCACAATGAATGTGCAGTCGGACAGTTGTGAATGAGGACAGTTGTACAATAGGGCTGAATAGTACTTGGTCCTTGGTCCTCAGGCTCTCACCTCTCTCTCTGGGACTGTAGTTTACCCCCCTTTCCTTCTGGAATGGGCTGTGCCAGTTATGGAGTTGTATTGGTGCCAGCGTCTGTCCTTCTTGCAGGGTTTCTGTTCATGTTGTAACTTACTTCTAGCTCACTAGAGGATATCCTCACTGAATTCGTCAGAGGGGAACTCCACTAGTGCACATGCTCACACACAGCTCATGGGAGTATCCTAGCTGACTCTATCTCGGCCCTGCTGTGAGCACTTACCTCCGTAGATATCCAGAAGTACACACCTCCAGTCCAGGTTAGGGGGCGAGAGAGAGAGAAAGAGTTGTAGAAGTGGTGGGGCAGGGTGAAAGAGAGTCATAAAAGTGGAGGGGAAGAGAAAGAGAGATAGTGTGGGAGAGAGAGAAAAGGAGGTGAGAGAGATAAACCCCTAAGGGGAGAGAGAAAGGAATGGGGAGAAAGGAGGGAGTTGGAGCGGAGAGAGTGTGACTGAGAGGGGGAAGTGGTGGGAGAGTGAGTGTGATAGAGAAAGATGGAGGAGGTGGATGGGGAGAGTGAATGTGGAAGAGAAGGAGAAAAAGGGTGGGTGGAGGAACGAGAGAGAGGGAGAAAGAGAGAGATGGGCAGGAGTCAATTTGCAGTATGATGCAGATGAAGGAGCCGCACATCTGAAAGTTGTCTGGCTCCCACCACCTGTGATGGACTGAGGCATATTGACGTAGATCTTATTGTTATCTTGTTGTTGAATTGAGATTTGCGTCTTCGTACTTGTTGCTTGTACAGTGGTTGCTGTTGCAACAGGGAGAAGAAATTCTTCATTGTTGTTTACTTTTTCTCGTTGGAGAGAGGAATCTTCTTTAGTTATCAAAGCTTCCATCTGAACCTTCTGTGTGCTGGTGAGAGGTGAGTGGTGGCTACCCAGGAGCCTAAGTGGCTTACTGTTGAGAATCAGCCACATAATGAGATTTAATCAGATCAATGGAGACAAGCCTTTTGCCTCGTACACTGGCAAGGGGCGGAAGAAGTACAGTTCTGGTACCTTCAACAGCCAGGACAGGTATGGAAACTCTGTATGACGGCCCAAACTCTTTTTGTCCACAATTTTCTCCCTAACCAGGTGTCCAATATTCGGGACACAACCGGGTCTGCCGGGATAACCTGAACTTCCCTCGTGGCAGTGCGTTTTACTTGGATTTTGCTTTGTTCATCCCGGAATTCATTCAGTTCCTGTAAAACATCTAAATGTTCATTGATGTCAAACGGTGTGTCTACCACCACTGTGCTGACATTATTGAGGTCTGGGACCCACTTTCGCACCCCAAACAGAATTTCATATGAATGTATATTAGTCTTATAAAGAACAAACTTTACCCAAAGGCGTTAAGGCGTCAGATATGGAATCTGACCACCCACAGATGTTCTTGGCATATTGTTAAAGCCCTACACACCCCATATAAGTGAGGGACCCAACTTAGACCTGAGCCTAGTACCCTTGCTGTTAAAGACAGCTTTAAGTCACTGTTTTACTCTCGACTAATGAATTTCCCTCAGGATGATAGGGGAAGGAGTATTTCAAGGGCACACCCAAACTTCCCATAGTCTCTTTGTAAGCCTGAGAGCTAAAGCCCGGATCCTGGTCTGAAAGTAGTGTGCCAATTGGGTATGGCCCGATGAAGACTCGCAAGTCTTTAATACCAGTTCAGGTGGAAGCCAACCGCTGTGGCCATACCCACTGGAATCTAGAGCATTAATCCACTGCCACCAAGATGTACTTGTAAGACTGTCAGATTGTAAGGGGCTGCAGTGTTCCAAATGGACAGTAGAGTCCTTCATCTGCTGGCAGATATCACATTTTAGGTCAAAGTCCTTGCTATTTTATGGTACGACTAGGCCACCAATGGATCTGCTGCAATAATGAAACTGAAGCAGTAATCTGTGCATGTGCTGAACTCAGACCCTCATGTGCATCAAGTATTAACCATAGTCTGCAATCAGCGTAAGTATGACACTATCCCCCTCTCCTGGAATGTGAGCATATGGTATCTTCTGTGCATCTAACTTGTGGGAGTACTTGAGTGGAAAGCCTTTGGGCAGGTCCGTGTTGTTGCGCACAGAATTGACAACCACCGTGATGTCTCTGTCTATCCTCGTACTAGAACGAGTGATTGCAGCAACTGCAGCAGTAGGAACTGTTACCTTAGCAGCTTCATCAGCCATGGAATTCCCTACAACGTGAACACCAATAGGTGGTTAGCTCAAGGTGTGTATTACATGAGCCCGTGGCAGGCAATCTTTCAGCTTTGTCACTTGTTCCCAAAGCATCTTGTGCTTGATTGTGCAACACCTAGAATCTCGAAATCCATTTTGGCCCCAGGAGTGAAAGTATTTGTTATATGACTGGACACAAAAATATAAATCACGTACTAAAAGTGAGGGGAATCCATGATTCGTATTCTCCAGTGCCAGTTTTAGGGCCTTGAGTTTTTCCAGCTGCCCTGCGCAGTCACCAAGGGACTGCATGTGTACTTTTTTCCAGATGGAATTTTCCATCACCCATGTGCCCCTTTATTATTGCGCAAGCAGCCAAATATTGGTGCTTGGTGCCTATGTCAGGATGGGCAGACCCATTAGTGTAGATGATGTATTCATATTGATCTATTGGCATTGTTTAATTCGGCAGAGGATGTTCTTGTTCATACTGCAAAAATGCTTAGGTTTGTAATGTAGAGTCAAATCTGTAGTCTACACCTGTGGCAGTGAGAGAGTTAGCCCATTGTATCTATCTTGGATGTAAAGATTTAGCATTTGGAACGCTTGCTTGGGTGACTGCCTCTAAGGTCGGTACTAGGGTTACGACAATTATACATTTACCCTGAGCTTGTACTCTCTCTCACTACAGCAGTCTGTACTGCTGTGAGAATTTTCTCAGGAGGTGCAAAACGCATTTCATCGTTTGTGTATAAATGTGATATGTATGCTATGGGTACCGTATCACCTTAGTTGACCATAATATAGGTGTACCTAGATGGTCCAGGAAATACGCGGATCACCAGATTTGTAGTGTTTACACAACTCCGGCTGGATAACCAACACCCGTACCACTGAGCCACCACCATGCCATCCTAACAGACCCAGCCATCCATATACTAGCCCTCCAAGGGTCTCCACTTCAGCTCATCCAATCCCCCCTATCATGTCTCCTGTCCCTGGTGTCAGAATTTCCCTACGCCTGTGATCTCCTCCCACCTAGTGCCCCCCTCTGTCGAGGAGACTGATACGCCCCCAATGTCCCCTGCCCCTGAGAGAGCCAGACCTCTAATGGCTCCCTCCACTGATCACCCCGACCACGGCACCTATAACAGAACCACCCCTAGACCTCTGAGCTCCTCCCCGCCAGTCATCCACCAAAATCGCGAGCTAGATACTGCTCCTACAAAGACCCCTGAGCCTGCTCTAGCCAATCCTTCTCGCCTTCCACTGTCACATGCCCCCTCGACTGGTCCTGAAATTCCGAACCCTCGCCCCTTCGTACCCCTTGTTTATACTAATCTTGAAACTCTGAACTCCAGAGCGGCGAAACTCCCCCAGAGCATTCATAGCTCCATTCTGGACCTTATGAACCTCCTTCATCTTGTCGAGATCTCACTGGCTAATCTCAAGCCACTGCATACTTCCCCCCACCGAACACCGAGCCTCCCAAGCAACCTCTCTCGCTACCTCTGAGACATCTTCGCCCACGCAAACAACCCTGCCTCCTCTCTGAGGAGGAATCCCGGGCTCTCGCACTCACTTACAACACTCCCACCGCCTCCTCTAATCCTCTAGACCTCACGAGAAATGAAATCCTAGCCATCCTCCAAGACCACAACTCTACCCCAGCCATCTCCCGTCCGCTAAATACGAATCCCGAACACCCCATCAGCACTGTCACCATCAACCCCATAAGGCCAGCTACCCTCCACAACAAAAGTGTGGTAAAAAGCAGCCTGTAGTTCTATCTGTCCAGACTCCTGACTCTCCTCCAGACACCCCCTTATCTGGTCTTTTAATCAACTGCCGTTTAGCAGTCAAACATGCCGCTGACAATGCTGACCTCGTCTTGGACAAAAACCTAGAGCTAGCCATACTAACTGAATCCTGGCTAAATGAATACTCTTCCCCTTGCCTGGACCTAATAGTCCCGCCCAACTACAACATCGCCAGACTGGATAGACACTCCAATAAGAAAGGAGGAGGCATAGCCTGCATCTACCGATCCTCCCTGCTTATCACAGAACTCTCCTCCGACTCCTGCGAATACCTCGCACTCTTCGTCTGCAGCAACTCATTACACCTTTGTAACTTGCACATCTTTTGCCACCCACCAGGTCCAAACAACGCTTTCACTGATCACCTCCTGGAAATCATGACAACAAAGATTTCCTCTAATGCCACAGAGGTCTTCCTGGGTGATTTCAACCTGCACTGGAATGACGCTAAAGATCCCTACGTCAATGCCATCAAAGACCTTCTAACCTACCAAGCCCTGACCCGAGCCTGCTCTATGCCAACCCACTCAAAAGGAGCCATCCTTGACTGGATTATTTCTAAGGATTCCACTGTCAAGCTTATCTCCATAGACCCCTGTGACTGGTCAGACCATCACTCTATATCCTTCATTTTGCCCGGGACCCGCAAGACAAAGTCGTCTCAACCGGTGATTCCCACACGCTGGACCAGAGACACTAAGAACCTAGACTTTATGAAACTTGAGGCTCGCTGCAAATCTGACCTACCCCTCCTTGCACATAACCAAGGTTAGCGATCTCAATGAGCACTACTCATCGTTCATTTCAAACATTCTGGACAACCTTGCCCCTCTAAAACTAAAAAGAACACAAATCAAAGACAGAATTCTTTTGTTCACTGGCTCCCTCAACATGGAGAGGAGATCCCTATGTCATTCTGAAAGAAACTGGAGACAACACCCTTCCGCAGCGCATCTAAAACATCTGCGCCAGGCGAGAAATGCCTACAACAAGCACATCATCAATTGCAAAAAAGAATACTTCAGATCGGAATTGGGGAATTGCAACAATAGTCCCCAAAAGCTCTTTGAACTGGTCAAATTCCAATCTAATAAACTGGCTAAAACACCGAAAGAATCCTCCAAATCGCTAATATCGTCAGATGAATTCGCCTCCTTCTTCGCTGATAAAGTCACGGCATTAGTAATTGAACTCAGTACTACCACCTGCCCACAACCTTCTCCTGTCCTGCCACACTCTTCCGCTCCTACCATCCTGGCCTCTCCTAAAAACCAAGCCTGCCGTACTGACTTCGAATACTATAATGAAGACTCCATCTCAAAAATCCTCTCTACCTTAAACCAAACAACCACTTTAATGACCCGCTACTTTCCAACTGCCTCGCCCCTTCCTCCCAATCCATCGTTCCTTGCTGGACTACAATTATCAACGCCTCTCTCCAACAGGGCTTGATCCCAGACCCTTTGAAAGCCGGCCAAGTCCTCCCCATCTTGAAAAAGCCTTCACTGGACCCAGCCTCCCCAGACAATTTCAGACCTATCTCCAATATCCCGCTACTAGTCAAAGTATTGGAGAAGTGTGTTTAACAGCAACTAAGCCAGCACATCGACAACTTCCACCTACTCGATGACTTCCAATCTGGATTCAGACCTGAGCACAGCACTGAAACTGCTATGCTCCACATCGTGGACGATGCCCTCCAAGCACTAGACCAAGGCAAAACCTGCCTTCTAATCCTCCTTGATCTATCCTCTTCCTTGGATACGGTCAACCATGAAAAACTATTTGAACGCCTCAAACTCAGGATGGGTCTGGATGGCTTGGTACTAGAATGGTTCAGGTCCTTTCTCCACAACCGCTCTCAGAGATTCCTCATCAACGGCAAACTATCAGTTCCCACCCCGGTCACAGTCCGAGTCCCCCAAGGTTCAACCCTGTCCCCCACCCTCTTTAACCTTTACCTAGAGCCACTCACTGAAGTTCTCCGTTCCGCAAACATCTCCGACCATATGTATGTGGACGACACCCAAATATACATCAACATCTCTGCGCTCAATGAGATCCTCTCCCTGAACGAGACCCTGAAACTAACTGTCCAATGGCTAGCCAATAACCAACTCAAACTGAATGCAAAGAAAACTGAATTTCTCCTAATCTCCCCATCAAAAGGCAACCCGGAGATTCAGATGTGGATTAAGGCCATCACAGCCTTGAACTGCCCACCGACCATTGTGGACTCTGCCAAATCCCTGGGCATAATCCTCGACAGTAACCTTAATATGAGAGACCACATTAACTCGATGGCCAAATCAGCAAGATTCCACTTGAGCTACCTTTGGAAGCTGAAACCTTTCATTGACGCAACGGACTTAAAAATGGCAATTCAAGCACTTGTCATCTCCAGACTGGAATATAGCTGTTCCACCCTCACAGGATTACCTAAGGTCTCCTTAGCGCCTCTAAAAGCCTGCCTCAACGCGGCCGCCAGACTACTTACAGGTAGGAAGTTTGACCACATCTCTCCACACATTAAAGCGCTGAACTGGCTCCCCCTAGAGGCCAGAATTCAGCTGAAACTGGCATGCACTATACACAAGGCTCTATACACAAACTCCCCTGATTATCTGGCACAGAAATTAGTGATATCCGGAGGAAGCAGGAACACCAGGTCCGCTTGAAAACTCCTGCTCCAACCTGCCACCTTTAAAAAAAGAACCTACAACAGGGCGTTCACCGGAGTAGCACCAAGAATTTGGAACTCTCTCCCACCTTCCATCAAGAAAATCCCTCTTCTAGCACGCTTCAAAAATGAGACCAAAACCTTCCTCATGGGTAAATTCCTTGTCTAAGGCCTACCCACAACCACCCCATTGTGCGGGACTACTCTATGACTACCGCTTTCCCATATAACCAACTGCCCGCGACGAGAACATATGGAACCTTTGTTTTCGTTTCTGACTGACGGTGATTGTAACCATACATGTTGATCTTGTTTGTCTATGCACTTTAAACCTTTTGCTTGTTCAAGAATGTATACTGTGTAAAGCGCTCTGATACCCTCACGGGCCATGTTCGCGCTCTATAAAACACAAAAATAAATAAATAAATGTGTGTGTAAATACTTGGAAGCTATCATATCAGCTTTTACGAAACTCAAAATATTTGTGTGTTCCTGTGGCCAATGTGTGCTTGAAAAGTCGGGTGTTATCAAGGCGTTCTGCGTAATCCAAAGTATATGTTCTTCAAACATTTTGAAATCCCAAAATGGATTGTAGTCTTTTCGGAGTTGTTGGAGGTTTGAGCAGTACACAATTTCCCCAAAAATGGGTTGGTAGACTTTTGCCTTCACTTGACAGTTTGTATCCTAAAAGTAGGACCTTGAGATGGGAAATTGGTGATTTTTTTAAAATTAAATTGTAGCCCTTGTGAGCAAACCTTAGAACTATGCGGCCCACTCTGTCCAAGTGTTCCATTAATTCCTTGTCCATCAGATATATATCATCAATGTAGGACAATGCCTCTGCATCAAAATATTGAAGTTACTCTGTTACTCCGGCTGAGAACAGCCCAAGGCTATTCTTATACCCCTCGGTTCATTGACAGAACTGCCTCTGTGTGCCTAGCGCTGAAAATGTTGTCATACATCTGCTTCCAGGCACTATACTTTGGCAGAAAAATCCTTTTGAAATATCTAGTGCTGTTTTGTATTTTTTCCACACAATGTTATTCATTAGTGCTGCACTGTGCGCATTTTGTACTGCGAATGCGCGAGTAGATGTGTTCAGATGTGTGTAACCCAATACTAGATGGTAGGAATTGTCCAGTTTCATTACAGAAAACAAGGGATTATTCATTGATGAGTTGAAATTTTGTATTATACCTTGGTATTCAAGTTGTTCTAGGATTTCCCTAACTTGTTTTTTAGCTTCATGGTTATTTGGATATTGTCTTTGGGGGTGAGGAGTTGATTTCAACGAGATCTCATGGTCATCCCACCCTACATGATTGCGGTATAATGCAGGAGCTAGCGCTAAAGCCCACTTCTTGGCGTAAGAATGTTTTACTGATTCTGGAACGAGATTGGAAACAGCTGGTAAAATGACTGTTTCCCCTTTTGGGCACTCCATTATGAAATCAGGTAGGCAGTTTTTTCAGCCAAAAGAATATTGTGACCATACGTCAAGTTCTTACAAAAGAGAGCCTTGATGTTTTTAGGGATGTCCCCTTCCAACTGGAGTGTAATTTTGTATAAACGACGGGGAACACTTACCCTGGTATCTGGTGTTTCCACCGTAATATGCTCAATGCCACCAGATAATCCATCAGATTCTGGTGAGCTATTGCGACTTTTGCCACCCTGTTCTGTCACTGCCCGTGACCGTCCTGCTCCAAACAGAAGCGGTCGCTCCCCACGCTGCTCCCCGCCCTGCCTGCTTGCAGCCTGGTATCGTAGCGCATCACCGCAAGACTGCTTGCCTGATTAATTTGCACATTATCTAAGTATCGCTAGCTTGCTTTGACTGTCCATTAATTCATATTTAGATCATAGCGCCAGATTGCATTGATTGTTATTGTAATCATTTTTAGTTCGTAGCGCTAGATTGCCAAAGTGCGCTGTTACTACAGTTTCATCTGCGCTGCCTGTGGATATTGATGTGTGCCTGATTGTGCCGTTGCCACCGCCATTTGCATCGCATTTACATCCAGTTTTGCTTTAGGCTGCCAGCCATTTTGTTGTTGTTTGTTGTGCCTCCCTGCCCGAATCTCCGCCCCGCTCCCGCCTCCCAGCTGGTCCCCCCTCGCCCCTCCCCCTTCCCTCTTATGACAGATGCTTTTACGCGCAGCGTTCACGTGCAGGGGTCGCGCCCCATGCGCACCGAAGGTGCGCCAAAGGTAAGCCCGTCTACGCCCGTCCGCGCCTGGACCGCGCCCAGCGCCAAACCTCTTGGCCCCCGCAAAATCCACTCCACCCGCATAACGTATGACGCCGCTACCCTCCTTGACCTTAACCCCGGACGCACACCACGATGCTGCGAAGCTGCCCCAGGACACACCCATGGACCCTTCGCCTGCCACTCCTGCAAGTTCGCCTGCATCAGGACCCGTACCAAATCCACTTACTCCAAACACAGCTCCGACTCTAACCACCTGAAATGCATCCTGCTGAACACCTGCTCAATCCACAGACACGCCACTGAACTCTGGGACCTACTCGACACCACATCGCCGGACGTCGCCTTCCTAACGGAAACCTGGATGAACACCTCATCAGCGCCCGACATCGCCATAGCCATCCCAGGCGCTTACAAAATCATCCGAAAAGACCGCACCGACCAAACAGGAGGAGGCATCGCCATCGTCCATAAGAACACCATCCGAATCACGACCAGCTCCGACGATAACCTCCCTACCGCCGAACACCTTCACTTCCAGATCCACACCGACCCCAGAACCACACTTAGAGGCACCCTCATCAACAGACCACCAGGAACCCGCACACAATTCAACGAAGACATCACTGACTTCGTCAGCCCACATGCCCTTACCTCCGAAAACTACATTCTACTGGGAGACCTCAACTTCCACCTGGAAAAGAAAAACGACAGCAATACCACCACCCTTCTGGACAACCTGGCCAATCTCGGACTTAACCAGCTTGTCGACACCCCCACCCACCTTGCCGGACACACGCTAGACCCTATCTTCACCTCCAGCAAGCACATCTCCTTCGACCACACCACTGCTCTCCATTGGACGGACCACAGCTGCGTTCACTTCAGCTACAAAAAGACCTCGACCCACAACCCCCCACAACCTATTCCTCGAAGAAACTGGAACAAAATCACCACCGACCAACTCTTCACATCGCTTAACCAAAACCCTCCTGCCATATCATCGGACCCAAACCAAGCTGCCACCAAACTCACACAATGGATCACCCACAGCGCTGACGAATTAGCACCCATGAAAAACCACCAGATCAAACAAAGTAGCAAAAAGGCCCCCTGGTTCAATGATGACCTCAAGAAATCCAAGAAGTTATGTCGTACTCTCGAGAAAACCTGGAGAAAACACCCAACCACTGACAACCTGACCACCCTCAAGGACGCCACCCGCAAACACCACCAATTAATCCGATCAACCAAGAAATCAGCATTCAAGGATCGACTCGACAACAACGCCCACAACAGCAAGGAACTATTCAACATCGTCAAAGAATTTACCAGCCCCACCGCCGGCACCAACGACATCACTCCCTCCCAAGACCTCTGCAACTCCTTATCCTCTTTCTTCCACAACAAAATCGCCGACATACATAACAGCTTTGAAAACCAGTCCGAAGAACATTCCACTCAACCCACCTCCGAACCAGAACAGCACCCTCAAAACCTCTATTCCTGGAACCCAATCACCACCGAAGAAACCATCCGCCTGATGAACTCCATCCATTCAGGATCGCCAACCGACCCATGTCCCCACCACATTTTCAACAAAGCAGACTCCATCATCGCACCCCATCTCCGCGATGTCATCAACTGTTCCTTCAACTCCGCTACCTTCCCAGAAAACTGGAAACATGCCGAACTCAGCGCCCTTCTGAAGAAACCCACAGCAGACCCCTCTGAACTTAAGAACTACCGCCCCATCTCACTCCTCCCATTCCCTGCCAAAGTCATTGAGAAAGCCGTCAATAATCAGCTTGCCGCCTTCCTTGAATCCAACAATTCCCTCGACTCCTCACAATCCGGCTTCCGAGCCAAACACAGCACTGAAACCGCCCTCATCGCAGCTACAGACGACATCCGAACACTACTGGACGACGGAGAAACAGTTGCCCTCATCTTACTTGACCTCCCCGCCGCCTTCGACACAGTCTGCCATAGCACCCTCATACAACGCCTCAGCAACGTCAGAATACAAGGAAAAGCTCTGGACTGGATCATCTCGTTCCAACCCCCCACAACCTATTCCTCGAAGAAACTGGAACAAAATCACCACCGACCAACTCTTCACATCGCTTAACCAAAACCCTCCTGCCATATCATCGGACCCAAACCAAGCTGCCACCAAACTCACACAATGGATCACCCACAGCGCTGACGAATTAGCACCCATGAAAAACCACCAGATCAAACAAAGTAGCAAAAAGGCCCCCTGGTTCAATGATGACCTCAAGAAATCCAAGAAGTTATGTCGTACTCTCGAGAAAACCTGGAGAAAACACCCAACCACTGACAACCTGACCACCCTCAAGGACGCCACCCGCAAACACCACCAATTAATCCGATCAACCAAGAAATCAGCATTCAAGGATCGACTCGACAACAACGCCCACAACAGCAAGGAACTATTCAACATCGTCAAAGAATTTACCAGCCCCACCGCCGGCACCAACGACATCACTCCCTCCCAAGACCTCTGCAACTCCTTATCCTCTTTCTTCCACAACAAAATCGCCGACATACATAACAGCTTTGAAAACCAGTCCGAAGAACATTCCACTCAACCCACCTCCGAACCAGAACAGCACCCTCAAAACCTCTATTCCTGGAACCCAATCACCACCGAAGAAACCATCCGCCTGATGAACTCCATCCATTCAGGATCGCCAACCGACCCATGTCCCCACCACATTTTCAACAAAGCAGACTCCATCATCGCACCCCATCTCCGCGATGTCATCAACTGTTCCTTCAACTCCGCTACCTTCCCAGAAAACTGGAAACATGCCGAACTCAGCGCCCTTCTGAAGAAACCCACAGCAGACCCCTCTGAACTTAAGAACTACCGCCCATCTCACTCCTCCCATTCCCTGCCAAAGTCATTGAGAAAGCCGTCAATAATCAGCTTGCCGCCTTCCTTGAATCCAACAATTCCCTCGACTCCTCACAATCCGGCTTCCGAGCCAAACACAGCACTGAAACCGCCCTCATCGCAGCTACAGACGACATCCGAACACTACTGGACGACGGAGAAACAGTTGCCCTCATCTTACTTGACCTCCCCGCCGCCTTCGACACAGTCTGCCATAGCACCCTCATACAACGCCTCAGCAACGTCAGAATACAAGGAAAAGCTCTGGACTGGATCATCTCGTTCCAACCCCCCACAACCTATTCCTCGAAGAAACTGGAACAAAATCACCACCGACCAACTCTTCACATCGCTTAACCAAAACCCTCCTGCCATATCATCGGACCCAAACCAAGCTGCCACCAAACTCACACAATGGATCACCCACAGCGCTGACGAATTAGCACCCATGAAAAACCACCAGATCAAACAAAGTAGCAAAAAGGCCCCCTGGTTCAATGATGACCTCAAGAAATCCAAGAAGTTATGTCGTACTCTCGAGAAAACCTGGAGAAAACACCCAACCACTGACAACCTGACCACCCTCAAGGACGCCACCCGCAAACACCACCAATTAATCCGATCCACCAAGAAATCAGCATTCAAGGATCGACTCGACAACAACGCCCACAACAGCAAGGAACTATTCAACATCGTCAAAGAATTTACCAGCCCCACCGCCGGCACCAACGACATCACTCCCTCCCAAGACCTCTGCAACTCCTTATCCTCTTTCTTCCACAACAAAATCGCCGACATACATAACAGCTTTGAAAACCAGTCCGAAGAACATTCCACTCAACCCACCTCCGAACCAGAACAGCACCCTCAAAACCTCTATTCCTGGAACCCAATCACCACCGAAGAAACCATCCGCCTGATGAACTCCATCCATTCAGGATCGCCAACCGACCCATGTCCCCACCACATTTTCAACAAAGCAGACTCCATCATCGCACCCCATCTCCGCGATGTCATCAACTGTTCCTTCAACTCCGCTACCTTCCCAGAAAACTGGAAACATGCCGAACTCAGCGCCCTTCTGAAGAAACCCACAGCAGACCCCTCTGAACTTAAGAACTACCGCCCCATCTCACTCCTCCCATTCCCTGCCAAAGTCATTGAGAAAGCCGTCAATAATCAGCTCGCCGCCTTCCTTGAATCCAACAATTCCCTCGACTCCTCACAATCCGGCTTCCGAGCCAAACACAGCACTGAAACCGCCCTCATCGCAGCTACAGACGACATCCGAACACTACTGGACGACGGAGAAACAGTTGCCCTCATCTTACTTGACCTCCCCGCCGCCTTCGACACAGTCTGCCATAGCACCCTCATACAACGCCTCAGCAACGTCAGAATACAAGGAAAAGCTCTGGACTGGATCATCTCGTTCCTCGCCGGAAGAACCCAAAGAGTCCGCCTCCCCCCATTCAAATCAGAGGCCACCGAAGTCATCTGCGGCGTACCACAGGGATCATCACTCAGTCCCACCCTCTTCAACGTTCAAGTTCAAGTTCCAGAATTTATATAGCGCACTACTCACCCAGAGGGTCTCAAGGCGCTTAGGGAGGGGATTCATTACTTATCGAATAGCCAGGTTTTAAGTTCTTTTCTGAAGAAGATGTGGTTCTGTGTAAGGCGGAGGTGAGTGGGGAGTGAGTTCCAGGTCTTGGCCGCCAAGTAGGAGAAGGATCTACCTCCCATGGTGGATCTTTGGATACGCGGAACTGCGGCGAGGCCTTGATTGGAGAATCTTAGTTGGCGGGTGGGTGTGTAGAAGGATAGTCGAGTGTTTAGGCATTCGGGCCCTAGTTTGTAGAGGGCCTTGTGTGCATGGGTGAGGAGACGGAATGTTATTCTCTTGTTGACGGGAAGCCAGTGGAGGTCTTTCAGGTGGCCGGGAATGTGATCTTGGCGAGGGATGTCCAATATGAGTCTGGCTGATGCGTTGGAGTTTTTTCTGTAAGTTGGCTGTGGTTCCGGCGTAGAGGGTGTTTCCATAGTCCAGTCGGCTAGTGACCAGAGCGTGGGTGACAGTCTTTCTTGTCTCGGCGTTTACATGAGTCCCCTCGCATCCATCGCGCGACAACACAACCTCAACATCATCTCCTACGCAGACGACACCCAGCTGATCCTCTCCCTCACCAAAGACCCAAACACCGCCAAAACCAATCTACACGAAGGAATGAAAGAAGTAGCCGAATGGATGAAGAACAGCCGTTTAAAACTAAACAAGGACAAAACGGAAGTCCTCATCTTAGGATCATCCCCCTCTGCCTGGGACAACTCATGGTGGCCTCCGGCCCTGGGTACAGCACCCAAACAAACGGACCACGCCCGCAACCTCGGCTTCATCCTGGACTCCTCCCTCTCTATGACCAGACAAGTCAACGCCGTCTCATCTTCATGCTTCAACATCCTTTGCATGCTCAAAAAAATCTTCCGTTGGATCCCCACCGAAACAAGAAAGACAGTCACCCATGCACTGGTCACTAGCCGACTGGATTATGGAAATACCCTCTACGCTGGAACCACGGCCAAACTACAGAAAAAACTCCAACGCATCCAAAACGCCTCAGCCAGACTCATACTAGACATCCTCCGCCAAGCTCACATTTCCGGTCACCTGAAAGACCTCCACTGGCTCCCCGTCAACAAGAGAATAACGTTCCGTCTCCTCACCCTCGCACACAAAGCCCTCTACGACCTAGGACCCGAATGCCTCAACACACGACTGTCCTTCTACACACCCACCCGCCAACTACGATCATCCAATCAAGCCCTCGCCGCAATTCCGCGCATCCACAGATCCACCATGGGAGGAAGATCCTTCTCCTACTTAGCAGCCAAAACCTGGAATTCCCTCCCCACTCACCTCCGCCTTACACAGAACCATCTCTCCTTCAGAAAGCAGCTAAAAACCTGGCTATTCGATAAGCAATGCACACACCCTCCCACAAGCGCCTTGAGACCCTCTGGGTGAGTAGTGCGCTATATAAATCCCTGAACTTGAACTTGAACTCACCATTCAGAAGCAGAGTCCTCAGTATTCTGGGCATGCCTGGTTTTAATTCCGGCTACCATTTTATTTTTGAATGGATATTTAGGAGCCTTTGATTTTTTTTCTTTAATAATGGTATAATCAGACAAGCACTGTGATTCCTTCTTTGATTTTACATGCTCTTCCGATCTGTGCTCTTACCGTCCAACTCTCTCCGAACATGTATCGGATGACTCCTGAAAGGAACGAGAGGAACGTGTATCAGCATCCTGATACCTGTCAGGCTTTCTAATGTTATCAAGGTTTCTGAGATGATATGTTTTTTCAGTGTCTTCCTGCTGAGGAGACCGACCCTGTGATCATGCTTTGTCTTTATTCTTTTGTTTATTATCCAATTACTTCTTTGTCGAAGAATCGGGTACTTGCTTAGAGTTATCCTTTTCAGAATTACTCTTAAGTTGAGGTTTCCCAGGTCTGGCTCTCAAATTATCTCTACCTAGTGCTGCATAGATTTCTTTGATAATTTTTGGTAATTCCTGCTCCTGCTATGCAGGAGTGAAATCCCTCAGGCGTTGGTGTATAGCCAAATGCAGCTCCCTCCCTTTTTATGTCGCTTAACATCATGCCCATCAGTTTCATACCTAAGTCTAGGGTAGGTGCTACCCCGTACTCATTCTAAAGCTGCTTCGTTACCTCAGGTAAAACAGCCAGAGAAGTGGTACCATGTGTTCTGGTGTAAACGGCAACTAAGACTGTACCCCACGTTGGGCAGTCTTCCACCGGGGAAAACATCCCCATCAGCAAGCAAACCGTTAGCATTCTGTGTTTTTCCTGTTGGCACATATGGGGAACACTGCTTCAAGCTGGCTTGTTTTTTGTACTATTGAGCATGGAATTTGCTCCTGACTGGTGGCAATCTTTACCATAGTGGCATTCAATGTTTGTGGGAAATACCAGTAATAGCCATTTGTGGTTGTGCGGCTTGAGCAGTACGCACAGGGTTTACTGTTAGTGTTTGCATTATGAACTGTGTGAGATTCCTGTATATTTTTACTATATCTCTGTATAGTGTGCACCTTATTTCTGCAGTTAAATTAGTAGTGTTAGGATGCAGTGTGTATACAGCTAAGACAGGCCATGTCACTCCCTCTTTACTGAGCGGACTAACAATCACTTTTTCTGTTGTGTTTGGGAAGGCACCTTTAAACCAATTAATATGTTCTTGGTAAGACAGAGGAACCTCTATGTCCTCATACAGAGTGTATTCCTCCGGTGCTTCATCTTCAATGTAAGTATGAAATAATTTTTGGGGAGCATTTGCAGCTGGGAATTTAATCCAAGAATAGAACACCACTGTCTTAAATGCTTCATCTGCCTCAACCATGAAGGTAACGTCTCCAGCTGTAGCCGGAAGACTAAAATGTAAGAATTTCATAGTAACCGCATGTCTGCAGTTCTCTGTGATCAGTGCCTGGGCAGCTTCGTCTCCAGGCGTAATAGAACAAATGAATTACCGAGAGGGTTAACACAATGTGGGGAATTTTATCCTTCAAATTTGAACAACCTACAGTCAATACATAGGGTCTATCTACTGAGCTGAGGAGGATTTCCCTACCAACATAGATGTCTTTATTTCGAAGGTGAGTAGGAGTCTCTGAGAAGGCACGATTCAGCTCAGGCGAATCTTAAAAATAAGAACCCAACCAACTTTGGAGGCGACATGTCATGTAGTTCCCACTAATCAGAAGAATCTGCGCATTTGTGGCCAACATAAACTTTAGGTAAGGTGCCTTGACTGATTCCATGCACTCCTGTTGTATATATGGGCCTAGAGACCACCTAGCTCACAAAGCTGCTATAAGCCACCCTAACCCAAACAGGGAACAAATGGTTTCTGGCAACCACTGAACATGACAACCCTGGCCCCTCAGGGATCATGGTAACAGATCTAGAACCCTTTCACTCAGTAACTCTTGTACTCTTGTTCTCAGAGAAGTATACAGAGAATGCACAATGGGACGCTGTTCAATATATTTATCGAAGCAACGTTATTCTTGTATCAAGTACATGTGCTGCGATAATCAGTAGACAGAAGCATATGAAAGTGATTACAAACAAATAGTACATAGCAGGTATAGTTCCACCATGGTGCTAAGAACAGTGCATTAAACAAGCTAGTAATCAGGTGTACTCCTATTATGAAATCCCCACCCTATGTGTGTGTGTGTGTTTGAGTGTATAGCCAAGAATCCCCCCACTGCATTATCCAACCCTATTACCTGATGGGACAGAATGTAGGACCCCTTCTTGGTGACGCACTGGACACCTCTCACAGAGATGTTAGGTATCTGCTTGGTGAGGCATCCACATGCAGGGACCTCTCGATGTCAGCAGAAGTATCTCCTGTGGCTAACCCCCAGAAATGCTAATCTATAGTAAAAAAATTCCTTGTAATTTATATACAGATTAGCATTGTTATGGGTTTGCAGATAGCCCTTTTGCCCCATGGATGAAGATAGAATGATATTGTACAGCGAGTGCAAGGGCCTTGAACTCGGTGTTCGAGGCATCATGATAATGTTGCATGAAGCGAAATGTGTAATCAAAGCAGTTTCAGAGAAACTAATCCAACATTGTCATGCACACTAATTTGTGCAAAAGGTTATCGTAAAATGTTATTGTGCAGAAAGAGGGCAGTGTTTCTACATGGCCCTAATTCATGCACATAACAGTACAGAGATCTGATTGGCTGCTAAAATTTCAACCTGAAAATGTTGACAGCCATCTTGGGATTCGGTTCAGCCGAGTCCCAAAATAACCCCCAGAAATTAGGAATACCCTGGCCCTATAGCTCCAGTGTCCCCCAGGGAAACCGCCAGGGCAAAACAACTTTTGTTTAAATTTTTGCTGCGAAAATTACAATGGGTTAGTGAACTTGCAGAATTTTTTTTTTTTTAAACAAACGTGGTCTCCCATGCTTGTTTTCACTTTAGCATTAGGGTATTTAACACCTTGGCTGCTAAGGCAATTCCCGCTGGGTGCTGCAAATCGATATTTACCATTGTTCATGACAAGGTCAGCTCGTCATAAGCACAGCTCCAGTGTACTGCATGACGAGCTGACCTTGTCATTAGCATGGAAGTGGTTAAAAAAAATGAATGTGTGAGTGCCTTTGTGGGTCTGTGAGTGGGTATGTGAGTACCTGTGTGCGTCTATGAATGAGTCTGTGAATGGGTGTGTGAGTGTCTGAGTGGATGTGTCAGTGCCTGTGTGGCTCTTAGAGTGTCGGTGTGGGTCTTTGAGTAGGTGGGTGAGTGCCTGTGTATGTCCATTAGTGGGTGTATGAGTGGTGATATGCATTATGGTATTTAAAAGAGAGAACCATGGACTATGCTCTCACCGGGACATGACAAGACAGAAACAACTCATCAGAGTCACTACACATCCAATAGATCGATGATGAATTCATTTCCATCAAACATTTCATATCATTTTTCAATGTGGAATACGAGAAGCAACACACTTTCTTTGCCTTTGCATAGCCCAAGAAGTTAGAATTGTTTGTACTTTACTGAAGTGGAGCTTCAACTGGGGCACATACAAAGTTTGCATTTGTAAGTGCATCCCTTTGAGGTTTAATTTCTGTGAAATCAGCACCAGTGCAAGAATTGAACCTCATTTTCTCCAAGAAGAGTCCCCAGTTTTGCCGAAAATGTCTACCCAACTGAAGTACTTTTATTTGGTGAATTAGTAAGTGCTACTTTGTTGGGAAAATGTCTCATGCATATTCTACAATATAGTTGTGTAAATGACCATAAGGTGTGCATGTAATTTTGGCTATGTGATCGTTCCTCAAACGTCTTCATCCACAAATCTGTGATAACGTGAATCTTCATCAAGAGAGGATAATGAGACTACAAGGGGGTGAATCTCCACCAAACAGGGGCACTTCCGCTTAACTAAATGATGAAAGTGCTTCTTTGTTTGGTGGAGATGTCCTCGTGTTCCTATGCATCAATAACAAATCACCAGGCAGACATGCTCTTGAGGGCCTGTTGTTAAGCTGTCCATCAATGTGGGGAAAGGCAGGAAGACCTTTGCATACTGAGGAAAACACTATGTGGCCAAACAGGCAGAACTTGCAGATGATTTGGGGCCTTTCCGTACTCAGGGTAATTAAAAGGGAGACTCATGGACTCTGCTCTCACCAGGACAGAAAAGAAAGAAATCACTTGTCCCAGTCACCCCAGATCAGATTGCACTCAAATAGATTAATGATGCAGTCACCTCCATTAAGTATTTGAGATTGTTTTCCAATGTGGAATACAAGAGGAAACACACTTGCTTTGTGTTGGAAAGTGGATTATTGGTAGGGGCAAATGTAGGTATGCCACTGGCAATAAGGCCACTAACACATGGTAGGACCCAGCATAGGTCTTAGAAAAGTATTCCTATGCTCAACCCAGGCAGACAGGCTTAACTTCAAAGACAGGTATGTAAAGCATTTAAAAACACCATTTCAGTAAATAATTAAGACACAACACATAATAAAAATCCAACGCCAATTTATACCATATTTATAGGACATATATTTTTATCTTTAAAATGACACCAAATTGCAAAAATCCAATGTAGGGAACCGGATATATGAATTTTCAAAGATTTCATAAAATATAACACTTAGAAGATTATAGTACCATATTGCGATACCTGCTCGCGCTAGACCTGGGTAAAGTCAAAGTTTCAGGCCGGGCGCGATGGCAGGTCGCGGTCTCAGTTTATACTTTCGCACTTAGAAACTTTTCTGGTGCTTTTTCTCTCGAGGCCCCTCGAAGCTCCCAGCCAGTCCGGATCCGGTGAGGGTTCGCCGGCTTGACTTGTGACGAGGTCCCGGTGAACTTCCCTGAAACGGACGTAAAAAATATTTCAAGTATGCTTCAGCGTGATAACCCAGAAATCCAGGCCCACGCGCGATAGAAGGCAGGAGGCTTGGCTCTTGCGGTTGCTCCCGGTCGACTTTTCTACGAGCGGACTTCGAAAATGTTCTGGAGCTTTTTCTCGTGGGGTCTCTCGATGCTCTTCATGTAGCCGGATCCGGTGAGGGTTTGCCGGCTTCAGATTTTCTCTAGTCCCGGTCAATCTCTGGAACTTGGAGCTATGGAGCTTTTAGCGGGACGAACCTGGGTAGCTTGGCCGGCTTGTGGTTGAAGGCAGGCGGCCTGGCTGGCCAGGTTGAGTGAGTCCCTCTATGGAGCTTTTTTTCAAAGTTGGTCCAAACTTCTCCAAACTTCTTGAGCTTCTTCCTGAAGTTCCTCAAGAGGTCCCAAAGTGTCTCAACCTTACTCCAAGGGTCTGGAATCTCCAAGATGGTCCTTGAAAGTTGAGGACTTCAGATCCCACAATCCATTGGTACAAAACCCTTACAAATCTACTGATGGGTCTCCAAGGTGTAGATTTAGTTGGTGATGTTCCAGTTGAGCTTCTTTTAACCTGTAGCTTTCAGGGAGTCCACGCTTTAGTTCTTTTCCAGCAAGATAATCCACAGGGCTGTAGTTTCAGGAGGTACAGTCTTCAGAGGTCAGGCCTTAGAGTTCCTTGCACAGCAAAATCTTCTCAGCAGGGCACTTCTTGCTTCATTCAGTTTCAAGCAGCAGATCTGGAGGGCTTTGCCCCTCTCAGATACTTATTCATAATTGTCTGGGCCAAGCACTTCTGACCAATGAGAGCAGGGTAACTCCTCATAGTTATGACCACATACTGTAGAGTGTGGCATTATTTTGTCCCAGAGTACATCACATCTTCCAAATCCATAATGGCTTATTTTCCAGCAAGGAGGTAAGAGCTGGCTAAACACCCCCCCTGGGATGGCTTATTTCCATGGACTCTCCCCCTACCATCTGCATATACCTTCCTTAAGCCAAGCCCTGACTCTGGGTCAAGAGTGTAAAAGTGTAACTGACACCCAGGCCTCCGCTCTGCCTTTGAAGAGCATGGTTTACAACTGGTATTCCTGTGGCCCAGCACACTGCCCTCCCAACAGTGCTGGTAACCCCAGGGGCTCTTTATCAATTCTTCAAAGCAGCCTGGCTAATACACTTAGCTCAGACCAATCAGGGCAGACCACTGGAAGGCTGAATTTGGACTTACAAACAAGAAAGTCTTGTAACTTCTTGTATGTCCACATTAGGGGAAATTCAACAATATGATATTGTTGGATTTACTATTACCATACTGGGAAGTCTTTGTATGGTCAGGCTAGTCTTCTATCAATAGTTATTAATTAATAACTTCCTACTATGTTAACCAATGGGACATGGGATTTGCAATCGGGAAAATGACTTGGGCCCGTTTTCTAGCACCAGGGCTTATAAAAACATAATTTATAAGTATTTGCCTAATTTTTATAGGACCCCACCCCCTGTGCAACTAGGGGAAACCTTAAGGGAATCTGAATCTGCAGGAATATTGCAGATCCTCCTTACCCAGTGCTCCTAGCATCAAAGTCGAAATTGAGCAGCACTTTAACACTATGTGGGGAATGAAATGTGAAATTTCACTTTACCCAGGCATATAAAAACTAATTCTATAAGGGTGTACCTTATTGATAGCTGACTCCCCACCCCTGGGATACCTAGGGGAGACCCTGGGGGTCCCTAATATGCCAAAACATTGTAGGCTTCCATTTTTAAGTGCCCCTACCACCAAAGTCGAGTTTGGGCACAATTTACTTTTTTAAAGCAGTCCTGGCACCCAGGGCTGTTTTTAAACTGACCTCAGGCTTCAGCAGTGCACACATGCAAGTGCAGAGAAAGCTGCTGGCCTCTAAACTGCCGTGCCACAGGGTACTGGGGACTTCTAGGTAGTTTGAATCCCCTGCCCTATTATATACTAGGAGCTTATGGGGTAGGCCATGCCAACTACAGGGGGTACCCCACCATACCATAGTGTACCCTAGTGTATGTTAGGTGTTTTAGCTGTATTCTAATGTGTTCCTTTAGCTTAGCACTGGCCCTGGGCCTGGTTAGGCAGAGCCCAGGGTCAGTCAAAATCAGTCAGCAAAACGTTGGGGGGTGCCCTGGGCACAGGATGACTTTGCAACACTTTGACTTTCCCAAGCCAGTATTTTTTGTTTAAACAAAAGGATGGTGGGCAGCTTGCCCCTCCTCGGAGGGCTGATTTTGGGCCAGGGGACCCCATCTCCCGGAGCTTGGTCAAACTTCTATAGGGGGCTGTGTGTCCCCCCTCCCTCAGCCTATTTTGGCCCTGTGGACCCCATCCTCTGGGGCACAGCATATTTTAATGGGGGAGGGGGTCACGCTGCCATCCTCCCAGGCTAATTTCATCTCTGGGGACCCCATTCCCAGACAAAATTCAGTGGGGGAGAGGCCCTCCTCCACAGGCCAATTTTGGCCCTGGGGTCCCCATCCCCCTGGGACAGGCAATGATGACTCACTGGGTGCCCTGGAGCCCACCTAGGGCACACATTGTGAGTTGATGGTGAACAGGGGGGGAGTCTCAAAGACCTCATCGTCCCAGTCAGCTCCCTGCCTTCTGCAGGAGCCAGCACTGCTCTTGCACACAGGGAGATGCTAGAAATGCAGCTCCCTGTGTGCAAGAGCAAACTTTGATCTGTTTCCCTGCCTGCATGACAGATGAAAACTCAGCTCCCAGAAAACAGAAGCGGTTTGACGGCTCCCACTTGCTGGAGAAGAGTTATGTTTGTTCTCCCTTGGCGGAAGCTGTCAGCTTTTGCCAAGTGAAGGCACACTGCGATGTCCTGGGTGAGGGTGCCCGGGAACATAGCAGGAGCCGACCTGGGGGGTGGCCTTTCCCAGGGCCATTACTGGCTCCAGAAGGGGAGATACACAGCCCCCTTTCTTTACAATGCATGGGCTATCCCCAGGGAGGTGGTGGTCCCCAGGGCATATGGCTCCAGGAAGCATGACCCCCCTCATTTGTTCTGCCTGGGCCAGCCCCGGGGAGGCCCCCAGGACTGTATGTAGCCCAGGAGGGGGCAGAACTGACCCCTTCCATTATTATATACTCAGACCCGAAGAGGTGGTGATTCCTTGGGTACAGGAGAGCAATGGAGGGGGCTCTGCACGGCACCTCTCTTTTTAACTTATATAGCCCCAGACAGATGGTAGTCCCCAGGCTCATAGAGCCATAGGAGGAGGGGCGTGCTTCCATTTTAAATAAGACGCGTCTAGCCCTGAGGTGGTGGCAGTCCCCGGGGTCAATTTTGGCCATGGGGAGGGGAGGCCTCATGCACCCGCTCTCCATATTCTAAAATAAATAGACCTGGCCAACCTGAGGGCAAATCTTCAGAGAAGCGCAGGAGCCAGCGCTTCTTTTTTAAATTATTGCCACAGATTTGCAACCCTGCCACGATTTCGCAGCAAAACTTTCTTTTAAAAAATACTTTTTTGCCCTCGTGGCTCCAGAGCTAAGGGGTCAGGGTATTCCTACCTGCCCTCTTTTCTTTTTTTATCTGAAGCTGAGTCCCAATATGGCTGCCAACACTTTCTGGTTGAAGTGTTGTTAGCTAATCGAATTTCAACATGGGAACTGTCAGATCCTTGAAGGATCCGGGTCCCTATATGTACAAATTTGTTTTCCATTTAATATCTCAATGACTGCTGAACGGGCTTACACCAAATACCAAACAGGTTGCTTTCTGAACCAAGAGCTACTTCCATGCCAAATTTGGTATAATTCCAAACAGTCGCTTGGGCTATAGTCGTGCCTAAACTGTCTATGGGAATTAACCCCTCCTTTTTCTTGGCCGCTTGGCAGATCACCCCAAAACTTTCCATGCACAACTAGAATAACCATCACACTTTTATGTAAAAAGGAAGCAGAGAACTCTGGGTAGTTTCCAAGTTTAGGTGGAGAGCAGCTCCTATATGGACTACTTTACAACATCAGAGACATTTTAAATTTGATCACCTCAAATGTCTGGTTTTCTACCAAATGTTTTTAAGCATAAGAATTAGCACCGTGCCATCCACACTGAAATAGAAAGGACAAAGCTAAACTTCTCTGAAGAGATATAATGATAGCGAAACGTGTTTCAGCAGTTGCTTTTATTCATCCCAGGGTGGCTTGGATGGTATTGTACCATTCCAAAGCTGTACTACTGTGGCAGGAATGGTAAAAAACTTTTGTCATTTTACAGCTCAGCATGGATGCCACCATGTTAATGTTAATGTTAATGTTATGGGGTTTTTGTACAAGCACGCGGCTACTCCAAGGAGTGTCCCGGCGCTAAGAAAAGAAAAAAGCAAAAGACCCTGAAAAGAGAGACCCAGTTAACTCCCAATCATACACAGATCTCATTATTGATGAAACAGCCAGGTCTTAAGTTGTGTTCTGAAGCTCAAGTGCTCTGATTCTTGTCTCAGAGATAAAGGGAGCGAGTTCCATAGACTACTCACTACCACCTGAAAGGAACGTCCACCCTTCCTGGCCAGACAGAATTTTGGCACCAGCAGCAGATGTTGGGTTGATGACCTCAAGGTCCTGGCTGGAATATAGGGCATAATTATTTTTCTGATATACTGAGCCCGGCTGTTATGAGGAGCCTTAAAGGCAAACACAAGAGACTTGAAGTCAACTCATGCTAATCCTATGATTAAAGACTTTGCTATAGAAATGACAAAAAACATTGGGCCAGATGTAGGTAAATATCATTTACTGATTCTAAAATACAGAATTTTACTGATTCAGTATTTTAGAATCGGTAAATGATATGTAGCAAATGATTCTTTAAATTTTACCAAATCGGTAAAATTTGGTAAATACCGATTCGGTATTTACAGATTTGGTATTCCCCATTCATTCCGAATGAGAATTACTGATTCGGTAAATACCGAATCAGTAATAGGGGGTAGACTTACAAGGGTGGCATGGTGGCACATTGACACCCTGTTGCACCCCTGTATAGTGCATGGGTGCACATGTGGCACACATACATGCCCTAAGGGCATGTACGTCTGCCACATGGCATAGTTGAAAAAAGCGCAAAACTTGTAGTTGGTGGTAAATAACGAATCCTGAAATGGGAAAAGCACTCATTTGAGTGCTCCATACATTAAGGATTCGGTAATTTACCAAATCGGTATTTTGAGAATTCGGTAATTTACCGATTCCTTAAATTACCAATTCAGTAAATTACCGAATCCTACAATTTGGCCCCCTACATCTGAAAAGCCTAATACCGGTCGGTAACGGCCAAAATTCAGTAATTTCGGCCGTTACCGACCGGTATTATGCTTCCTACATCTGGCCCATTGTTTCTTTCTATGTCACCATGGATAGCACTGTGCTAATCCTATGCTTAAAAACTTTGATAGAAAAGCAGACATTTGAAGTGAGCAAATTTAGAGTGTTGTTAATGTTATACAGCAGCTGCTGTCCACCTACATTTGGGAATTACTCAGTTTTCTCGGCTTCTTTTTTGCATAATTTAAGTGGCACTCTATGCCTACAAGGGCATGGTTTTGACTTATTCTGTGTGATCTCTTGTTTCTGGAAAAAGCTTAAGCCTCTTTGAAGAGCTATAACGATAGTGCAACACATTTCAGGGGTTGCTAATATTCTTTCTAGGTTGGCCTGGATGGTATTTTACCAGTCCAAAGTTGTAATACTGTACCTAAGGAGAGGTAAAAGGCTTTTGCCATTTTACAGCTTGGCTTGGATGGCACTGTGCTAATCCTGTGCTTAAAACTTCACTGTAGAAATGGCAAAAGACTTTGTTGAGGTGAGCAAATTTAGAGTGTTGCTGGTGTTTTAGGGCACTCTGTACAGGAGCTGCTCTCCACCTAAATTGGGAAATACCCTGACATCTCTGGTTCTTTTTAGCATCATTTATCTGACACTCTATGCCTGAAAGGGTATTGTTTGTATTGTTTTGATATATATATATATATATATATATGTATATATATATATATATATACTCCAGTACCCAAGATGGGATATAGTGAAGCCTGGGGAGTATTTTACCTGACTATCCAAGACTGGTGCATGTTGGTAGGTGTAGTTTGCCGTTGCAGCTACAGCCAATCTCTTGAGCAAAACGAAGCTCACCTGGACCGCCACCAATGGCATAACGACTTGTATAACTTAAAAGTGGATTGGTTAAACACAGACTTTGTTGAAGGCATTTGAAATAGACATTTGATGTTGAAACGCGTCATGCCATAACTTTGCTGCAATAAAGAACTTTCCTGGAAGCCCCGCTGTGTCTCTCCGCTTCTTCTAATGAGAAACGCTTTGAGATATATATATATATATATATATATATATATATATATATATATATATATATATATATATATATATATATATGTGAAACACAAGTCCCGATCCTCCAATTGCTAGGAGGGATACGTCAGGTCCGGACCACAAACAGGCAGACTCCCCATAAACAAAATCCAGGTACGCTGGCTCACAAAAGCATAGTGCAGTTTATTTTTCCATAGAATGTGCAGACAAGTGTCCGCCCCAGACGTGTGACAAATCAACATCGTGATTGGTTGGAGTGAATGATAAACATAGAAGTAATACTTGAAAGGGAACATGTTTTACGAGAGAAGCCTTTCAAACATACAGACTAATTCAACTTCAATTTAAAGTGCAAAGTGCTTCATAATGGACTTATTTCTAGTCAGAGTGTAAACAACTTATGATAATAAAACAAACAAGCATTTACAATGCAATGGTCTCGGCATCATTAAAGGTAGAGCTATTGGCATTGCTCATGACATTTCTTTTTTTTCTTTAAATCATAAATTAATGGCATTGTCATTTACATTGCCAATACACCGCACTCTGCACTCAACAGCACACACCACTCTGCACTTACCACTCTGCACTCACCACTCTGCACTCACCACTCTGCACTCACCACTCTGCACTCACTACTCTGCACTCACTACTCCCTACTCTGCACTCACTACTCTGCACTCACTACTCTGCACTCACTACTCACTACTCTGCACTCACTACTCTGCACTCACTACTCACTACTCTGCACTAACTACTCACTACTCTGCACTCACTACTCACTACTCTGCACTCACTACTCTGCACTCACTACTCTGCACTCACTACTCTGCACTCACTGCTCTGCACTCACTGCTCTGCACTCACTGCTCTGCACTCACTACTCACTACTCTGCACTCACTACTCACTACTCTGCACTCACTACTCACTACTCTGCACTCACTACTCACTACTCTGCACTCACTACTCTGCACTCACTACTCACTACTCTGCACTCACTACTCTGCACTCACTACTCACTACTCTGCACTCACTACTCACTACTCTGCACTCACTACTCACTATTCTGCACTCACTACTCTGCACTCACTACTCTGCCCTCACTACTCTGCACTCACTGCTCTGCACTCACTGCTCTGCACTCACTACTCACTACTCTGCACTCACTACTCACTACTCTGCACTCACTACTCACTACTCTGCACTCACTACTCTGCACTCACTACTCACTACTCTGCACTCACTATTCTGCACTCACTACTCTGCACTCACTACTCTGCACTCACTACTCACTACTCTGCACTCACTACTCACTACTCTGCACTCACTACTCACTACTCTGCACTCACTACTCTGCACTCACTACTCTGCACTCACTACTCACTACTCTGCACTCACTACTCTGCACTCACTACTCTGCACTCACTACTCTGCACTCACTACTCTGCACTCACTACTCTGCACTCACTACTCACTACTCTGCACTCACTACTCACTACTCTGCACTCACTACTCTGCACTCACTACTCACTACTCTGCACTCACTACTCACTACTCTGCACTCACTACTCTGCACTCACTGCTCTGCACTCACTACTCACTACTCTGCACTCACTACTCACTACTCTGCACTCACTACTCTGCACTCACTACTCACTACTCTGCACTCACTACTCTGCACTCACTACTCTGCACTCACTACTCTGCACTCACTACTCACTACTCTGCACTCACTACTCTGCACTCACTACTCTGCACTCACTACTCTGCACTCACTGCTCTGCACTCACTGCTCTGCACTCACTACTCACTACTCTGCACTCACTACTCACTACTCTGCACTCACTACTCACTACTCTGCACTCACTACTCACTACTCTGCACTCACTACTCTGCACTCACTACTCACTACTCTGCACTCACGACTCACTACTCTGCACTCACTACTCTGCACTCACTGCTCTGCACTCACTACTCACTACTCTGCACTCACTACTCACTACTCTGCACTCACTACTCTGCACTCACTACTCACTACTCTGCACTCACTACTCTGCACTCACTACTCTGCACTCACTACTCTGCACTCACTACTCACTACTCTGCACTCACTACTCACTACTCTGCACTCACTACTCACTACTCTGCACTCACTACTCTGCACTCACTACTCACTACTCTGCACTCACTACTCTGCACTCACTACTCACTACTCTGCACTCACAACTCACTACTCTGCACTCACTACTCACTATTCTGCACTCACTACTCTGCACTCACTACTCTGCACTCACTGCTCAGCACTCACTGCTCTGCACTCACTACTCACTACTCTGCACTCACTACTCACTACTCTGCACTCACTACTCACTACTCTGCACTCACTACTCTGCACTCACTACTCACTACTCTGCACTCACTACTCTGCACTCACTCTTCTGCACTCACTACTCTGCACTCACTACTCTGCACTCACTACTCACTACTCTGCACTCACTACTCACTACTCTGCACTCACTACTCACTACTCTGCACTCACTACTCTGCACTCACTACTCTGCACTCACTACTCACTACTCTGCACTCACTACTCACTACTCTGCACTCACTACTCTGCACTCACTACTCAATACTCTGCACTCACTACTCTGCACTCACTACTCACTACTCTGCACTCACTACTCACTACTCTGCACTCACTATTCACTACTCTGCACTCACTATTCACTACTCTGCACTCACTGCTCTGCACTCACTGCTCTGCACTCACTGCTCTGCACTCACTACTCACTACTCTGCACTCACTACTCTGCACTCACTACTCTGCACTCACTACTCTGCACTCACTACTCACTACTCTGCACTCACTACTCACTACTCTGCACTCACTACTCTGCACTCACTGCTCTGCACTCACTACTCACTACTCTGCACTCACTACTCACTACTCTGCACTCACTACTCTGCACTCACTACTCACTACTCTGCACTCACTACTCTGCACTCACTACTCTGCACTCACTACTCTGCACTCACTACTCTGCACTCACTACTCACTACTCTGCACTCACTACTCACTACTCTGCACTCACTACTCTGCACTCACTACTCTGCACTCACTACTCTGCACTCACTGCTCTGCACTCACTGCTCTGCACTCACTACTCACTACTCTGCACTCACTACTCACTACTCTGCACTCACTACTCACTACTCTGCACTCACTACTCACTACTCTGCACTCACTACTCTGCACTCACTACTCACTACTCTGCACTCACTACTCTGCACTCACTACTCACTACTCTGCACTCACAACTCACTACTCTGCACTCACTACTCACTATTCTGCACTCACTACTCTGCACTCACTACTCTGCACTCACTACTCTGCACTCACTGCTCTGCACTCACTACTCACTACTCTGCACTCACTACTCACTACTCTGCACTCACTACTCACTACTCTGCACTCACTACTCTGCACTCACTACTCACTACTCTGCACTCACAACTCTGCACTCACTATTCTGCACTCACTACTCTGCACTCACTACTCTGCACTCACTACTCACTACTCTGCACTCACTACTCACTACTCTGCACTCACTACTCACTACTCTGCACTCACTACTCTGCACTCACTACTCTGCACTCACTACTCTGCACTCACTACTCTGCACTCACTACTCACTACTCTGCACTCACTACTCTGCACTCACTACTCAATACTCTGCACTCACTACTCACTACTCTGCACTCACTACTCTGCACTCACTGCTCTGCACTCACTACTCACTACTCTGCACTCACTACTCTGCACTCACTACTCTGCACTCACTACTCTGCACTCACTACTCACTACTCTGCACTCACTACTCACTACTCTGCACTCACTACTCTGCACTCACTGCTCTGCACTCACTACTCACTACTCTGCACTCACTACTCACTACTCTGCACTCACTACTCTGCACTCACTACTCACTACTCTGCACTCACTACTCTGCACTCACTACTCTGCACTCACTACTCTGCACTCACTACTCTGCACTCACTACTCACTACTCTGCACTCACTACTCACTACTCTGCACTCACTACTCTGCACTCACTACTCTGCACTCACTACTCTGCACTCACTGCTCTGCACTCACTGCTCTGCACTCACTACTCACTACTCTGCACTCACTACTCACTACTCTGCACTCACTACTCACTACTCTGCACTCACTACTCACTACTCTGCACTCACTACTCTGCACTCACTACTCACTACTCTGCACTCACTACTCTGCACTCACTACTCACTACTCTGCACTCACAACTCACTACTCTGCACTCACTACTCACTATTCTGCACTCACTACTCTGCACTCACTACTCTGCACTCACTACTCTGCACTCACTGCTCTGCACTCACTACTCACTACTCTGCACTCACTACTCACTACTCTGCACTCACTACTCACTACTCTGCACTCACTACTCTGCACTCACTACTCACTACTCTGCACTCACAACTCTGCACTCACTATTCTGCACTCACTACTCTGCACTCACTACTCTGCACTCACTACTCACTACTCTGCACTCACTACTCACTACTCTGCACTCACTACTCACTACTCTGCACTCACTACTCTGCACTCACTACTCTGCACTCACTACTCTGCACTCACTACTCTGCACTCACTACTCACTACTCTGCACTCACTACTCTGCACTCACTACTCAATACTCTGCACTCACTACTCTGCACTCACTACTCACTACTCTGCACTCACTACTCACTACTCTGCACTCACTATTCACTACTCTGCACTCACTATTCACTACTCTGCACTCACTGCTCTGCACTCACTGCTCTGCACTCACTGCTCTGCACTCACTACTCACTACTCTGCACTCACTACTCTGCACTCACTACTCTCCACTCACTACTCTGCACTCACTACTCACTACTCTGCACTCACTACTCACTACTCTGCACTCACTACTCTGCACTCACTGCTCTGCACTCACTACTCACTACTCTGCACTCACTACTCACTACTCTGCACTCACTACTCTGCACTCACTACTCACTACTCTGCACTCACTACTCTGCACTCACTACTCTGCACTCACTACTCACTACTCTGCACTCACTACTCTGCACTCACTACTCTGCACTCACTACTCTGCATTCACTAGTCTGCACTCACTACTCTGCACTCACTACTCACTACTCTGCACTCACTACTCTGCACTCACTACTCACTACTCTGCACTCACTACTCACTACTCTGCACTCACTACTCACTACTCTGCACTCACTACTCACTACTCTGCACTCACTACTCTGCACTCACTACTCACTACTCTGCACTCACTACTCACTACTCTGCACTCACTACACACTACTCACTACTCACTACTCTGTACTCACTACTCACTACTCACTACTCTGTACTCACTACTCACCACTCACTACTCTGCACTCACTACTTGGCACTCACTACTCTGCACTCACTACTCACTACTCTGCACTCACTACTCACTACTCTGCACTCACTACTCACTACTCTGCACTCACTACACACTACTCACTACTCTGTACTCACTACTCTGCACTCACTACTCACTACTCTGTACTCACTACTCAATACTCTGCACTCACTACTCTGCACTCACTACTCGCTACTCTGCACTCACTACTCACTACTCTGCACTCACTACTCTGCACTCACTACTCTGCGCTCACTACTCTGCACTCACTACTCTGCACTCACTACTCACTACTCTGCACTCACTACTCTGCACTCACTACTCACTACTCTGTACTCACTACTCTGCACTCACTACTCTGCACTCACTACTCACTACTCTGTACTCACTACTCTGCACTCACTACTCTGCACTCACTACTCTGCACTCACTACTCACTACTCTGCACTCACTACTCACTACTCTGCACTCACTACTCTGCACTCACTACTCACTACTCTGCACTCACTACTCTGCACTCACTACTCACTACTCTGCACTCACTACTCTGCACTCACTACTCTGCACTCACTACTCACTACTCTGCACTCACTATTCACTACTCTGCACTCACTATTCACTACTCTGCACTCACTGCTCTGCACTCACTACTCACTACTCACTACTCTGCACTCACTACTCTGCACTCACTATTCTGCACTCACTACTCTGCACTCACTACTCTTCACTCACTACTCACTACTCTGCACTCACTACTCTGCACTCACTACTCTGCACTCACTACTCTGCACTCACTACTCTGCACTCACTACTCTGCACTCACTACTCTGCACTCACTACTCTGCACTCACTACTCTGCACTCACTACTCTGCACTCACTACTCACTACTCTGCACTCACTACTCACTACTCTGCACTCACTACTCTGCACTCACTACTCTGCACTCACTACTCTGCACTCACTACTCACTACTCTGCACTCACTACTCACTACTCTGCACTCACTACTCTACACTCACTACTCACTATTCTGCACTCACTACACACTACTCAATACTCACTACTCTGTACTCACTACTCACTACTCTGCACTCACTACTCTGCACTCACTACTCTGAACTCACTACTCACTACTCTGCACTCACTACTCTGCACTCACTACTCTGCACTCACTACTCTACTCTGCACTCACTACTCTGCACTCACTACTCTGCACTCACTACTCACTACTCTGCACTCACTACTCTGCACTCACTACTCTGCACTTACTACTCACTACTCTGCACTCACTACTCTGCACTCACTACTCACTACTCTGCACTCACTATTCACCACTCTGCACTCACTGCTCTGCACTCACTGCTCTGCACTCACTGCTCTGCACTCACTACTCACTACTCTGCACTCACTAATCACTACTCTGCACTCACTACTCACTACTCTGCACTCACTGCTCACTACTCAGCACTCACTACTCACTACTCTGCACTCACTACACACTACTCAATACTCACTACTCACTACTCTGTACTCAGTACTCACTACTCTGCACTCACTACTCTGCACTCACTACTCACTACTCTGTACTCACTACTCTGCACTCACTACTCTGCACTCACTACTCTGCACTCACTACTCACTACTCTGCACTCACTACTCTGCACTCACTACTCACTACTCTGCACTCACTACTCTGCACTCACTACTCTGCACTCACTACTCACTACTCTGCACTCACTACTCTGCACTCACTACTCACTACTCTGCACTCACTATTCACCACTCTGCACTCACTGCTCTGCACTCACTGCTCTGCACTCACTACTCACTACTCTGCACTCACTACTCTGCACTCACTACTCACTACTCTGCACTCACTACTCTGCATTCACTACTCTGCACTCACTGCTCTGCACTCACTACTCACTACTCTGCACTCACTACTCACTACTCTGCACTCACTACTCTGCACTCACTACTCTGCACTCACTACTCTGCACTCACTACTCACTACTCTGCACTCACTACTCTGCACTCACTACTCTGCACTCACTACTCTGCACTCACTACTCTGCACTCACTACTCACTACTCTGCACTCACTACTCACTACTCTGCACTCACTACTCTACACTCACTACTCACTACTCTGCACTCACTACACACTACTCAATACTCACTACTCTGTACTCACTACTCACTACTCTGCACTCACAACTCACTACTCTGCACTCACTACTCTGCACTCACTACTCTGCACTCACTACTCACTACTCTGCACTCACTACTCTGCACTCACTACTCACTACTCTGCACTCACTACTCTGCACTCACTACTCTGCACTCACTACTCACTACTCTGCACTCACTACTCTGCACTCACTACTCACTACTCTGCACTCACTACTCTGCACTCACTACTCTGCACTCACTACTCTGCACTCACTACTCACTACTCTGCACTCACTACTCTGCACTCACTACTCTGCACTCACTACTCTGCACTCACTACTCTGCACTCACTACTCACTACTCTGCACTCACTACTCTACACTCACTACTCTGCACTCACTACTCACTACTCTGCACTCACTATTCACTACTCTGCACTCACTGCTCTGCACTCACTGCTCTGCACTCACTACTCACTACTCTGCACTGACTACTCTGCACTGACTACTCTGCACTGACTACTCTGCACTCACTACTCTGCACTCACTACTCTGCACTCACTACTCACTACTCTGCACTCACTACTCACTACTCGGCACTCACTACTCACTACTCTGCACTCACTACTCTGCACTCACTGCTCTGCACTCACTACTCACTACTCTGCACTCACTACTCTGCACTCACTACTCTGCACTCACTACTCACTACTCTGCACTCACTACTCACTACTCTGCACTCACTACTCTGCACTCACTACTCTGCACTCACTACTCACTACTCTGCACTCACTACTCTGCACTCACTACTCACTACTCTGCACTCACTACTCTGCACTCACTACTCTGCACTCACTACTCACTACTCTGCACTCACTACTCTGCACTCACTACTCACTACTCTGTACTCACCACTCACTACTCTGCACTCACTACTCTGGACTCACTACTCTGCACTCACTACTCTGCACTCACTACTCTGCACTCACTACTCTGCACTCACTACTCACTACTCTGCACTCACTACTCACTACTCTGCACTCACTGCTCACTACTCTGTACTCACTACTCTGCACTCACTACTCTGCACTCACTACTCTGCACTCACTACTCACTACTCTGCACTCACTACTCTGCACCCACTACTCTGCACTCACTACTCTGCACTCACTACTCTGCACTCACTACTCTGCACTCACTACTCTGCACTCACTACTCACTACTCTGCACTCACTACTCACTACTCTACACTCACAATTCACTACTCTGCACTCACTGCTCTGCACTCACTGCTCTGCACTCACTACTTACTACTCACTACTCTGCACTCACTACTCTGCACTCACTACTCTGCACTCACTACTCTGCACTCACTACTCTGCACTCACTACTCTGCACTCACTACTCTGCACTCACTACTCACTACTCTGCACTCACTACTCGGCACTCACTACTCACTACTCTGCACTCACTACTCTGCACTCACTGCTCTGCACTCACTACTCACTACTCTGCACTCACTACTCACTACTCTGCACTCACTACTCTGCACTCACTACTCTGCACTCACTGCTCTGCACTCACTACTCACTACTCTGCACTCACTACTCACTACTCTGCACTCACTACTCTGCACTCACTACTCTGCACTCACTACTCTGCACTCACTACTCACTACTCTGCACTCACTACTCACTACTCTGCACTCACTACTCTGCACTCACTACTCTGCTCTCACTACTCTGCACTCACTACTCACTACTCTGCACTCACTACTATGCACTCACTACTCACTACTCTGCACTCACTACTCTGCACTCACTACTCTGCACTCACTACTCTGCACTCACTACTCACTACTCTGCACTCACTACTCTGCTCTCACTACTCACTACTCTGCACTCACTACTCACTACTCTGCACTCACTACTCACTACTCTGCACTCACTACACACTACTCAATACTCACTACTCACTACTCTGTACTCACTACTCTGCACTCACTACTCTGCACTCACTACTCACTACTCTGTACTCACTACTCTGCACTCACTACTCTGCACTCACTACTCTGCACTCACTACTCTGCACTCACTACTCACTACTCTGCACTCACTACTCACTACTCACTACTCTGCACTCACTACTCACTACTCTGCACTCACTACTCTGCACTCACTACTCACTACTCTGCACTCACTACTCACTACTCTGCACTCACTACACACTACTCTGCACTCACTACACACTACTCACTACTCACTACTCTGCACTCACTACTCTGCACTCACTACTCACTACTCTGCACTCACTACTCACTACTCTGCACTCACTACTCACTATTCTGCACTCACTACTCTGCACTCACTACTCACTACTCTGCACTCACTACTCTGCACTCACTACTCACTACTCTGCACTCACTACTCTGCACTCACTACTCGCTACTCTGCACTCACTACTCACTACTCTGCACTCACTACTCTGCACTCACTACTCTGCACTCACTACTCACTACTCTGCACTCACTACTCACTACTCTGCACTCACTACTCACTACTCTGCACTCACTACTCACTACTCTGCACTCACTACACACTACTCACTACTCACTACTCTGTACTCACTACTCACTACTCTGCACTCACTACTCTGCACTCACTACTCTGCACTCACTACTCTGCACTCACTACTCACTACTCTGTACTCACTACTCACTACTCTGCACTCACTACTCTGCACTCACTACTGTGCACTCACTACTCACTACTCTGCACTCACTACTCTGCACGCACTACTCACTACTTACTACTCTGCACTCACTACTCACTACTCTGCACTCACTACTCACTACTCTGCACTCACTACTCACTACTCTGCACTCACTACACACTACTCACTACTCTGTACTCACTACTCACTACTCTGCACTCACTACTCTGCACTCACTACTCTGCACTCACTACTCACTACTCTGTACTCACTACTCACTACTCTGCACTCACTACTCTGCACTCACTACTCACTACTCTGCACTCACTACTCTGCACTCACTACTCACTACTCTGCACTCACTACTCTGCACTCACTACTCTGCACTCACTACTCACTACTCTGCACTCACTACTCTGCACTCACTACTCTGCACTCACTACTCACTACTCTGCACTCACTACTCTGCACTCACTACTCACTACTCTGCACTCACTACTCACTACTCTGCACTCACTACTCACTACTCACTACTCTGTACTCACTACTCTGCACTCACTACTCTGCACTCACTACTCACTACTCTGCACTCACTACTCACTACTCTGCACTCACTACTCACTACTCTGTACTCACTACTCTGCACTCACTACTCTGCACTCACTACTCACTACTCTGTACTCACTACTCTGCACTCACTACTCTGCACTCACTACTCTGCACTCACTACTCACTACTCTGCACTCACTACTCACTACTCTGCACTCACTACTCACTACTCTGCACTCACTACTCTGCACTCACGACTCACTACTCTGCACTCACTACTCACTACTCTGCACTCACTACTCACTACTCTGCACTCACTACACACTACTCACTACTCACTACTCTGTACTCACTACTCACTACTCTGCACTCACTACTCTGCACTCACTACTCTGCACTCACTACTCTGCACTCACTACTCACTACTCTGTACTCACTACTCACTACTCTGCACTCACTACTCTGCACTCACTACTCTGCACTCACTACTCACTACTCTGCACTCACTACTCTGCACGCACTACTCACTACTTACTACTCTGCACTCACTACTCACTACTCTGCACTCACTACTCACTACTCACTACTCTGCACTCACTACTCACTACTCTGCACTCACTACACACTACTCACTACTCTGTACTCACTACTCACTACTCTGCACTCACTACTCTGCACTCACTACTCTGCACTCACTACTCACTACTCTGTACTCACTACTCACTACTCTGCACTCACTACTCACTACTCTGCACTCACTACTCTGCACTCACTACTCACTACTCTGCACTCACTACTCTGCACTCACTACTCTGCACTCACTACTCACTACTCTGCACTCACTACTCACTACTCTGCACTCACTACTCTGCACGCACTACTCACTACTTACTACTCTGCACTCACTACTCACTACTCTGCACTCACTACTCACTACTCACTACTCTGCACTCACTACTCACTACTCTGCACTCACTACACACTACTCACTACTCTGTACTCACTACTCACTACTCTGCACTCACTACTCTGCACTCACTACTCTGCACTCACTACTCACTACTCTGTACTCACTACTCACTACTCTGCACTCACTACTCTGCACTCACTACTCACTACTCTGCACTCACTACTCTGCACTCACTACTCACTACTCTGCACTCACTACTCTGCACTCACTACTCTGCACTCACTACTCACTACTCTGCACTCACTACTCTGCACTCACTACTCTGCACTCACTACTCACTACTCTGCACTCACTACTCTGCACTCACTACTCACTACTCTGCACTCACTACTCACTACTCTGCACTCACTACTCACTACTCACTACTCTGTACTCACTACTCTGCACTCACTACTCTGCACTCACTACTCACTACTCTGCACTCACTACTCACTACTCTGCACTCACTACTCACTACTCACTACTCTGTACTCACTACTCTGCACTCACTACTCTACACTCACTACTCACTACTCTGTACTCACTACTCTGCACTCACTACTCACTACTCACTACTCTGCACTCACTACTCACTACTCTGCACTCACTACTCACTACTCTGCACTCACTACTCTGCACTCACTACTCTGCACTCACTACTCACTACTCTGCACTCACTACTCTGCACTCACTACTCACTACTCTGCACTCACTACTCTGCACTCACTACTCTGCACTCACTACTCACTACTCTGCACTCACTACTCTGCACTCACTACTCACTACTCTGCACTCACTACTCACTACTCTGCACTCACTACTCACTACTCTGCACTCACTATTCACTACTCTGCACTCACTGCTCTGCACTCACTACTCACTACTCTGCACTCACTACTCACTACTCTGCACTCACTACTCACTACTCTGCACTCACTATTCTGCACTCACTACTCTGCACTCACTACTCTGCACTCACTACTCACTACTCTTCACTCACTACTCTGCACTCACTACTCTGCACTCACTACTCTGCACTCACTACTGACTACTCTGCACTCACTACTCACTACTCACTACTCACTACTCTGCACTCACTACTCTGCACTCACTACTCACTACTCTGCACTCACTACTCTGCACTCACTACTCACTACTCTGCACTCACTACTCACTACTCTGCACTCACTACTCACTACTCTGCACTCACTACTCACTACTCTGCACTCACTACTCACTACTCTGCACTCACTACACACTACTCAATACTCACTACTCTGTACTCACTACTCACTACTCTGCACTCACTACTCTGCACTCACTACTCTGTACTCACTACTCACTACTCTGCACTCACTACTCTGCACTCACTACTCTACTCTGCACTCACTACTCTGCATTCACTACTCACTACTCTGCACTCACTACTCTGCACTCACTACTCACTACTCTGCACTCACTACTCTGCACTCACTACTCACTACTCTGCACTCACTATTCACCACTCTGCACTCACTGCTCTGCACTCACTGCTCTGCACTCACTGCTCTGCACTCACTACTCACTACTCTGCACTCACTACTCACTACTCTGCACTCACTACTCTGCACTCACTAATCACTACTCTGCACTCACTACTCACTACTCTGCACTCACTACTCACTACTCTGCACTCACTACACACTACTCAATACTCACTACTCTGTACTCAGTACTCACTACTCTGCACTCACTACTCTGCACTCACTACTCACTACTCTGCACTCACTACTCACTATTCTGCACTCACTACTCTGCACTCACTACTCACTACTCTGCACTCACTACTCTGCACTCACTACTCACTACTCTGCACTCACTACTCGCTACTCTGCACTCACTACTCACTACTCTGCACTCACTACTCTGCACTCACTACTCTGCACTCACTACTCACTACTCTGCACTCACTACTCTGCACTCACTACTCACTACTCTGCACTCACTACTCACTACTCTGCACTCACTACTCACTACTCTGCACTCACTACACACTACTCACTACTCACTACTCTGTACTCACTACTCACTACTCTGCACTCACTACTCTGCACTCACTACTCACTACTCTGTACTCACTACTCACTACTCTGCACTCACTACTCTGCACTCACTACTCTGCACTCACTACTCACTACTCTGCACTCACTACTCTGCACGCACTACTCACTACTTACTACTCTGCACTCACTACTCACTACTCTGCACTCACTACTCACTACTCACTACTCTGCACTCACTACTCACTACTCTGCACTCACTACACACTACTCACTACTCTGTACTCACTACTCACTACTCTGCACTCACTACTCACTACTCTGTACTCACTACTCACTACTCTGCACTCACTACTCTGCACTCACTACTCACTACTCTGCACTCACTACTCTGCACTCACTACTCACTACTCTGCACTCACTACTCTGCACTCACTACTCTGCACTCACTACTCACTACTCTGCACTCACTACTCTGCACTCACTACTCTGCACTCACTACTCACTACTCTGCACTCACTACTCTGCACTCACTACTCACTACTCTGCACTCACTACTCACTACTCTGCACTCACTACTCACTACTCACTACTCTGTACTCACTACTCTGCACTCACTACTCTGCACTCACTACTCACTACTCTGCACTCACTACTCACTACTCTGCACTCACTACTCACTACTCTGTACTCACTACTCTGCACTCACTACTCTGCACTCACTACTCTGTACTCACTACTCTGCACTCACTACTCACTACTCTGCACTCACTACTCTGCACTCACTACTCACTACTCTGCACTCACTACTCACTACTCTGCACTCACTACTCACTACTCTGCACTCACTACTCTGCACTCACTACTCACTACTCTGCACTCACTACTCACTACTCTGCACTCACTACTCACTACTCTGCACTCACTACACACTACTCACTACTCACTACTCTGTACTCACTACTCACTACTCTGCACTCACTACTCTGCACTCACTACTCTGCACTCACTACTCACTACTCTGTACTCACTACTCACTACTCTGCACTCACTACTCTGCACTCACTACTCTGCACTCACTACTCACTACTCTGCACTCACTACTCTGCACGCACTACTCACTACTTACTACTCTGCACTCACTACTCACTACTCTGCACTCACTACTCACTACTCACTACTCTGCACTCACTACTCACTACTCTGCACTCACTACACACTACTCACTACTCTGTACTCACTACTCACTACTCTGCACTCACTACTCTGCACTCACTACTCTGCACTCACTACTCACTACTCTGTACTCACTACTCACTACTCTGCACTCACTACTCTGCACTCACTACTCACTACTCTGCACTCACTACTCTGCACTCACTACTCACTACTCTGCACTCACTACTCTGCACTCACTACTCTGCACTCACTACTCACTACTCTGCACTCACTACTCTGCACTCACTACTCTGCACTCACTACTCACTACTCTGCACTCACTACTCTGCACTCACTACTCACTACTCTGCACTCACTACTCACTACTCTGCACTCACTACTCACTACTCACTACTCTGTACTCACTACTCTGCACTCACTACTCTGCACTCACTACTCACTACTCTGCACTCACTACTCACTACTCTGCACTCACTACTCACTACTCACTACTCTGTACTCACTACTCTGCACTCACTACTCTACACTCACTACTCACTACTCTGTACTCACTTCTCTGCACTCACTACTCTGCACTCACTACTCTGCACTCACTACTCACTACTCTGCACTCACTACTCACTACTCTGCACTCACTACTCACTACTCTGCACTCACTACTCTGCACTCACTACTCTGCACTCACTACTCACTACTCTGCACTCACTACTCTGCACTCACTACTCACTACTCTGCACTCACTACTCTGCACTCACTACTCTGCACTCACTACTCTGCACTCACTACTCACTACTCTGCACTCACTACTCTGCACTCACTACTCACTACTCTGCACTCACTACTCACTACTCTGCACTCACTACTCACTACTCTGCACTCACTATTCACTACTCTGCACTCACTGCTCTGCACTCACTACTCACTACTCACTACTCTGCACTCACTACTCACTACTCTGCACTCACTACTCACTACTCTGCACTCACTATTCTGCACTCACTACTCTGCACTCACTACTCTGCACTCACTACTCACTACTCTTCACTCACTACTCTGCACTCACTACTCTGCACTCACTACTCTGCACTCACTACTGACTATTCTGCATTCACTACTCACTACTCACTACTCACTACTCTGCACTCACTACTCTGCACTCACTACTCACTACTCTGCACTCACTACTCTGCACTCACTACTCACTACTCTGCACTCACTACTCACTACTCTGCACTCACTACTCACTACTCTGCACTCACTACTCACTACTCTGCACTCACTACTCACTACTCTGCACTCACTACACACTACTCAATACTCACTACTCTGTACTCACTACTCACTACTCTGCACTCACTACTCTGCACTCACTACTCTGTACTCACTACTCACTACTCTGCACTCACTACTCTGCACTCACTACTCTACTCTGCACTCACTACTCTGCATTCACTACTCACTACTCTGCACTCACTACTCTGCACTCACTACTCACTACTCTGCACTCACTACTCTGCACTCACTACTCACTACTCTGCACTCACTATTCACCACTCTGCACTCACTGCTCTGCACTCACTGCTCTGCACTCACTGCTCTGCACTCACTACTCACTACTCTGCACTCACTACTCACTACTCTGCACTCACTACTCCGCACTCACTAATCACTACTCTGCACTCACTACTCACTACTCTGCACTCACTACTCACTACTCTGCACTCACTACACACTACTCAATACTCACTACTCTGTACTCAGTACTCACTACTCTGCACTCACTACTCTGCACTCACTACTCACTACTCTGCACTCACTACTCTGCACTCACTACTCTGCACTCACTACTCACTACTCTGCACTCACTACTCTGCACTCACTACTCACTACTCTGCACTCACTACTCTGCACTCACTACTCTGCACTCACTACTCACTACTCTGCACTCACTATTCACCACTCTGCACTCACTGCTCTGCCCTCACTGCTCTGCACTCACTGCTCTGCACTCACTACTCACTACTCTGCACTCACTACTCTGCACTCACTACTCTGCACTCACTACTCTGCACTCACTACTCACTACTCTGCACTCACTACTCACTACTCTGCATTCACTACTCTGCACTCACTGCTCTGCACTCATTACTCACTACTCTGCACTCACTACTCACTACTCTGCACTCACTACTCTGCACTCACTACTCTGCACTCACTACTCTGCACTCACTACTCACTACTCTGCACTCACTACTCTGCACTCACTACTCTGCACTCACTACTCTGCACTCACTACTCAGTACTCTGCACTCACTACTCACTACTCTGCACTCACTACTCACTACTCTGCACTCACTACTCTGCACTCACTACTCTGCACTCACTACTCTGCACTCACTACTCACTACTCTGCACTCACTACTCTGCACTCACTACTCTGCACTCACTACTCTGCACTCACTACTCACTACTCTGCACTCACTACTCTGCACTCACTATTCACTACTCTGCACTCACTACTCACTACTCTGCACTCACTAGTCACTACTCTGCACTCACTACTCTGCACACACTACTCACTACTCTGCACTCACTACTCACTACTCTGCACTCACTACTCACTACTCACTACTCTGCACTCACTACTCTGCACTCACTACTCACTACTCTGTACTCACTACTCACTACTCTGCACTCACTACTCTGCACTCACTACTCACTACTCTGCACTCACTACTCTTACTCTGCACTCACTACTCTGCACTCACTACTCACTACTCTGCACTCACTACTCTGCACTCACTACTCACTACTCTGTACTCACTACTCACTACTCTGCACTCACTACTCTGCACTCACTACTCACTACTCTGCACTCACTACTCTTACTCTGCACTCACTACTCTGCACTCACTACTCACTACTCTGCACTCACTACTCTGCACTCACTACTCACTACTCTGTACTCACTACTCACTACTCTGCACTCACTACTCTGCACTCACTACTCTGCACTCACTACTCTGCACTCACTACTCTGCACTCACTACTCACTACTCTGCACTCACTACTCTGCACTCACTACTCACTACTCTGCACTCACTACTCACTACTCTGCACTCACTACTCTGCACTCACTACTCTGCACTCACTACTCACTACTCTGCACTCACTACTCTGCACTCACTACTCTGCACTCACTACTCTGCACTCACTACTCACTACTCTGCACTCACTACTCTGCACTCACTACTCTGCACTCACTACTCTGCACTCACTACTCTGCACTCACTACTCACTACTCTGCACTCACTACTCTGCACTCACTACTCTGCACTCACTACTCTACACTCACTACTCACTACTCTGCACTCACTACTCACTACTGTGCACTCACTATTCACTACTCTGCACTCACTGCTCTGCACTCACTGCTCTGCACTCACTACTCACTACTCTGCACTCACTACTCTGCACTCACTACTCTGCACTCACTACTCTACACTCACTACTCACTACTCTGCACTCACTACTCGGCACTCACTACTCACTACTCTGCACTCACTACTCTGCACTCACTGCTCTGCACTCACTACTCACTACTCTGCACTCACTACTCACTACTCTGCACTCACTACTCTGCACTCACTACTCTGCACTCACTACTCACTACTCTGCACTCACTACTCTTCACTCACTACTCACTACTCTGCACTCACTACTCTGCACTCACTACTCTGCACTCACTACTCTGCACTCACTACTCTGCACTCACTACTCACTACTCTGCACTCACTACTCTGCACTCACTACTCACTACTCTGTACTCACTACTCTGCACCCACTACTCTGCACTCACTACTCACTACTCTGCACTCACTACTCACTACTCTGCACTCACTACTCACTACTCTGCACTCACTACACACTACTCAATACTCACTACTCACTACTCTGTACTCACTACTCTGCACCCACTACTCTGCACTCACTACTCACTACTCTGCACTCACTACTCACTACTCTGCACTCACTACTCACTACTCTGCACTCACTACACACTACTCAATACTCACTACTCACTACTCTGCACTCACTACTCTGCACTCACTACTCTGCACTCACTACTCTGCACTCACTACTCACTACTCTGCACTCACTACTCTGCACTCACTACTCTGCACTCACTACTCTGCACTCACTACTCACTACTCTGCACTCACTACTCTGCACTCACTACTCACTACTCTGCACTCACTACTCACGACTCTGCACTCACTACTCACTACTCTGCACTCACTACTCACTACTCTGCACTCACTGCTCTGCACTCACTACTCACTACTCACTACTCTGCACTCACTACTCACTACTCTGCACTCACTACTCACTACTCTGCACTCACTGTTCTGCACTCACTACTCTGCACTCACTACTCTGCACTCACTACTCACTACTCTTCACTCACTACTCTGCACTCACTACTCTGCACTCACTACTCTGCACTCACTACTCTGCACTCACTACTCTGCACTCACTACTCACTACTCTGCACTCACTACTCTGCACTCACTACTCTGCACTCACTACTCTGCACTCACTACTCACTACTCTGCACTCACTACTCACTACTCTGCACTCACTACTCTGCACTCACTACTCACTACTCTGCACTCACTACTCTGCACTCACTACTCACTACTCTGCACTCACTACTCACTACTCTGCACTCACCACTCACTACTCACTACTCTGCACTCACTACTCACTACTCTGCACTCACTACTCACTACTCTGCACTCACTACTCACTACTCTGCACTCACTACACACTACTCAATACTCACTACTCTGTACTCACTACTCACTACTCTGCACTCACTACTCTGCACTCACTACTCTGCATTCACTACTCTGTACTCACTACTCACTACTCTGCACTCACTACTCTGCACTCACTACTCTGCACTCACTACTCTACTCTGCACTCACTACTCTGCATTCACTACTCACTACTCTGCACTCACTACTCACTACTCTGCACTCACTACTCTGCACTCACTACTCACTACTCTGCACTCACTATTCACTACTCTGCACTCACTACTCTGCACTCACTACTCACTACTCTGCACTCACTACTCACTACTCTGCACTCACTACACACTACTCAATACTCACTACTCTGTACTCAGTACTCACTACTCTGCACTCACTACTCTGCACTCACTACTCACTACTCTGCACTCACTACTCTGCACTCACTACTCTGCACTCACTACTCTGCACTCACTACTCTGCACTCACTACTCACTACTCTGCACTCACTACTCTGCACTCACTACTCTGCACTCACTACTCACTACTCTGCACTCACTACTCTGCACGCACTACTCACTACTTACTACTCTGCACTCACTACTCACTACTCTGCACTCACTACTCACTACTCACTACTCTGCACTCACTACTCACTACTCTGCACTCACTGCACACTACTCACTACTCTGTACTCACTACTCACTACTCTGCACTCACTACTCTGCACTCACTACTCTGCACTCACTACTCACTACTCTGTACTCACTACTCACTACTCTGCACTCACTACTCTGCACTCACTACTCACTACTCTGCACTCACTACTCTGCACTCACTACTCACTACTCTGCACTCACTACTCTGCACTCACTACTCTGCACTCACTACTCACTTCTCTGCACTCACTACTCTGCACTCACTACTCACTACTCTGCACTCACTACTCTGCACTCACTACTCACTACTCTGCACTCACTACTCACTACTCTGCACTCACTACTCACTACTCACTACTCTGTACTCACTACTCTGCACTCACTACTCTGCACTCACTACTCACTACTCTGCACTCACTACTCACTACTCACTACTCTGTACTCACTACTCTGCACTCACTACTCTGCACTCACTACTCACTACTCTGTACTCACTACTCTGCACTCACTACTCTGCACTCACTACTCTGCACTCACTACTCACTACTCTGCACTCACTACTCACTACTCTGCACTCACTACTCACTACTCTGCACTCACTACTCTGCACTCACTACTCTGCACTCACTACTCACTACTCTGCACTCACTACTCTGCACTCACTACTCACTACTCTGCACTCACTACTCTGCACTCACTACTCTGCACTCACTACTCTGCACTCACTACTCACTACTCTGCACTCACTACTCTGCACTCACTACTCTCTACTCTGCACTCACTACTCACTACTCTGCACTCACTACTCACTACTCTGCACTCACTATTCACTACTCTGCACTCACTGCTCTGCACTCACTACTCACTACTCACTACTCTGCACTCACTACTCACTACTCTGCACTCACTACTCTGCACTCACTATTCTGCACTCACTACTCTGCACTCACTACTCTGCACTCACTACTCACTACTCTTCACTCACAACTCTGCACTCTACTCTGCACTCACTACTCTGCACTCACTACTGACTACTCTGCACTCACTACTCACTACTCACTACTCACTACTCTGCACTCACTACTCTGCACTCACTACTCACTACTCTGCACTCACTACTCTGCACTCACTACTCACTACTCTGCACTCACTACTCACTACTCTGCACTCACTACTCACTACTCTGCACTCACTACTCACTACTCTGCACTCACTACACACTACTCAATACTCACTACTCTGTACTCACTACTCACTACTCTGCACTCACTACTCTGCACTCACTACTCTGTACTCACTACTCACTACTCTGCACTCACTACTCTGCACTCACTACTCTACTCTGCACTCACTACTCTGCATTCACTACCCACTACTCTGCACTCACTACTCTGCACTCACTACTCTGCACTCACTACTCTGCACTCACTACTCACTACTCTGCACTCACTATTCACCACTCTGCACTCACTGCTCTGCACTCACTGCTCTGCACTCACTGCTCTGCACTCACTACTCACTACTCTGCACTCACTACTCACTACTCTGCACTCACTACTCTGCACTCACTAATCACTACTCTGCACTCATTACTCACTACTCTGCACTCACTACACACTACTCAATACTCACTACTCTGTACTCAGTACTCACTACTCTGCACTCACTACTCTGCACTCACTACTCACTACTCTGCACTCACTACTCTGCACTCACTACTCTGCACTCACTACTCACTACTCTGCACTCACTACTCTGCACTCACTACTCTGCACTCACTACTCACTACTCTGCACTCACTATTCACCACTCTGCACTCACTGCTCTGCCCTCACTGCTCTGCACTCACTGCTCTGCACTCACTACTCTGCACTCACTACTCTGCACTCACTACTCTGCACTCACTACTCTGCACTCACTACTCACTACTCTGCACTCACTACTCACTACTCTGCATTCACTACTCTGCACTCACTGCTCTGCACTCACTACTCACTACTCTGCACTCACTACTCACTACTCTGCACTCACTACTCTGCACTCACTACTCTGCACTCACTACTCTGCACTCACTACTCTGCACTCACTACTCACTACTCTGCACTCACTACTCTGCACTCACTACTCTGCACTCACTACTCAGTACTCTGCACTCACTACTCACTACTCTGCACTCACTACTCACTACTCTGCACTCACTACTCTGCACTCACTACTCTGCACTCACTACTCTGCACTCACTACTCTGCACTCACTACTCTGCACTCACTACTCTGCACTCACTACTCTGCACTCACTACTCTGCACTCACTACTCACTACTCTGCACTCACTACTCTGCACTCACTACTCACTACTCTGCACTCACTACTCACTACTCTGCACTCACTAGTCACTACTCTGCACTCACTACTCTGCACACACTACTCACTACTCTGCACTCACTACTCACTACTCTGCACTCACTACTCACTACTCACTACTCTGCACTCACTACTCTGCACTCACTACTCACTACTCTGTACTCACTACTCACTACTCTGCACTCACTACTCTGCACTCACTACTCACTACTCTGCACTCACTACTCTGCACTCACTACTCTGCACTCACTACTCACTACTCTGCACTCACTACTCTGCACTCACTACTCACTACTCTGTACTCACTACTCACTACTCTGCACTCACTACTCTGCACTCACTACTCACTACTCTGCACTCACTACTCTGCACTCACTACTCTGCACTCACTACTCACTACTCTGCACTCACTACTCTGCACTCACTACTCTGCACTCACTACTCACTACTCTGCACTCACTACTCTGCACTCACTACTCTGCACTCACTACTCACTACTCTGCACTCACTACTCTGCACTCACTACTCTGCACTCACTACTCTGCACTCACTACTCTGCACTCACTACTCTGCACTCACTACTCACTACTCTGCACTCACTACTCTGCACTCACTACTCTGCACTCACTACTCTACACTCACTACTCACTACTCTGCACTCACTACTCACTACTCTGCACTCACTATTCACTACTCTGCACTCACTGCTCTGCACTCACTGCTCTGCACTCACTACTCACTACTCTGCACTCACTACTCTGCACTCACTACTCTGCACTCACTACTCTACACTCACTACTCACTACTCTGCACTCACTACTCACTACTCGGCACTCACTACTCACTACTCTGCACTCACTACTCTGCACTCACTGCTCTGCACTCACTACTCACTACTCTGCACTCACTACTCACTACTCTGCACTCACTACTCTGCACTCACTACTCTGCACTCACTACTCACTACTCTGCACTCACTACTCACTACTCTTCACTCACTACTCACTACTCTGCACTCACTACTCTGCACTCACTACTCTGCACTCACTACTCTGCACTCACTACTCTGCACTCACTACTCACTACTCTGCACTCACTACTCTGCACTCACTACTCACTACTCTGCACTCACTACTCTGCACTCACTACTCACTACTCTGCACTCACTACTCTGCACTCACTACTCTACTCTGCACTCACTACTCTGCATTCACTACCCACTACTCTGCACTCACTACTCTGCACTCACTACTCTGCACTCACTACTCTGCACTCACTACTCACTACTCTGCACTCACTATTCACCACTCTGCACTCACTGCTCTGCACTCACTGCTCTGCACTCACTGCTCTGCACTCACTACTCACTACTCTGCACTCACTACTCACTACTCTGCACTCACTACTCTGCACTCACTAATCACTACTCTGCACTCACTACTCACTACTCTGCACTCACTACTCTGCACTCACTACACACTACTCAATACTCACTACTCTGTACTCAGTACTCACTACTCTGCACTCACTACTCTGCACTCACTACTCACTACTCTGCACTCACTACTCTGCACTCACTACTCTGCACTCACTACTCACTACTCTGCACTCACTACTCTGCACTCACTACTCTGCACTCACTACTCACTACTCTGCACTCACTATTCACCACTCTGCACTCACTGCTCTGCACTCACTGCTCTGCACTCACTACTCACTACTCTGCACTCACTACTCTGCACTCACTACTCTGCACTCACTACTCTGCACTCACTACTCACTACTCTGCACTCACTACTCACTACTCTGCATTCACTACTCTGCACTCACTGCTCTGCACTCACTACTCACTACTCTGCACTCACTACTCACTACTCTGCACTCACTACTCTGCACTCACTACTCTGCACTCACTACTCTGCACTCACTACTCTGCACTCACTACTCACTACTCTGCACTCACTACTCTGCACTCACTACTCTGCACTCACTACTCTGCACTCACTACTCAGTACTCTGCACTCACTACTCACTACTCTGCACTCACTACTCACTACTCTGCACTCACTACTCTGCACTCACTACTCTGCACTCACTACTCTGCACTCACTACTCTGCACTCACTACTCACTACTCTGCACTCACTACTCTGCACTCACTACTCTGCACTCACTACTCTGCACTCACTACTCACTACTCTGCACTCACTACTCTGCACTCACTACTCACTACTCTGCACTCACTACTCACTACTCTGCACTCACTAGTCACTACTCTGCACTCACTACTCTGCACACACTACTCACTACTCTGCACTCACTACTCACTACTCTGCACTCACTACTCACTACTCACTACTCTGCACTCACTACTCTGCACTCACTACTCACTACTCTGTACTCACTACTCACTACTCTGCACTCACTACTCTGCACTCACTACTCACTACTCTGCACTCACTACTCTGCACTCACTACTCTGCACTCACTACTCACTACTCTGCACTCACTACTCTGCACTCACTACTCACTACTCTGTACTCACTACTCACTACTCTGCACTCACTACTCTGCACTCACTACTCACTACTCTGCACTCACTACTCTGCACTCACTACTCTGCACTCACTACTCACTACTCTGCACTCACTACTCTGCACTCACTACTCTGCACTCACTACTCACTACTCTGCACTCACTACTCTGCACTCACTACTCTGCACTCACTACTCACTACTCTGCACTCACTACTCTGCACTCACTACTCTGCACTCACTACTCTGCACTCACTACTCTGCACTCACTACTCTGCACTCACTACTCTGCACTCACTACTCACTACTCTGCACTCACTACTCTGCACTCACTACTCTGCACTCACTACTCTACACTCACTACTCACTACTCTGCACTCACTACTCACTACTCTGCACTCACTATTCACTACTCTGCACTCACTGCTCTGCACTCACTGCTCTGCACTCACTACTCACTACTCTGCACTCACTACTCTGCACTCACTACTCTGCACTCACTACTCTACACTCACTACTCACTACTCTGCACTCACTACTCACTACTCGGCACTCACTACTCACTACTCTGCACTCACTACTCTGCACTCACTGCTCTGCACTCACTACTCACTACTCTGCACTCACTACTCACTACTCTGCACTCACTACTCTGCACTCACTACTCTGCACTCACTACTCACTACTCTGCACTCACTACTCACTACTCTTCACTCACTACTCACTACTCTGCACTCACTACTCTGCACTCACTACTCTGCACTCACTACTCTGCACTCACTACTCTGCACTCACTACTCACTACTCTGCACTCACTACTCTGCACTCACTACTCACTACTCTGCACTCACTACTCTGCACTCACTACTCACTACTCTGTACTCACCACTCACTACTCTGCACTCACTACTCTGCACTCACTACTCACTACTCTGCACTCACTACTCTGCACTCACTACTCACTACTCTGCACTCACTACTCACTACTCTGCACTCACTACTCACTACTCTGCACTCACTACACACTACTCAATACTCACTACTCACTACTCTGTACTCACTACTCTGCACTCACTACTCTGCACTCACTACTCACTACTCTGCACTCACTACTCACTACTCTGCACTCACTACTCACTACTCTGCACTCACTACACACTACTCAATACTCACTACTCACTACTCTGCACTCACTACTCTGCACTCACTACTCTGCACTCACTACTCTGCACTCACTACTCACTACTCTGCACTCACTACTCTGCACTCACTACTCTGCACTCACTTACTCACTACTCTGCACTCACTACTCTGCACTCACTACTCACTACTCTGCACTCACTACTCACGACTCTGCACTCACTACTCACTACTCTGCACTCACTACTCACTACTCTGCACTCACTGCTCTGCACTCACTACTCACTACTCACTACTCTGCACTCACTACTCACTACTCTGCACTCACTACTCACTACTCTGCACTCACTATTCTGCACTCACTACTCTGCACTCACTACTCTGCACTCACTACTCACTACTCTTCACTCACTACTCTGCACTCACTACTCTGCACTCACTACTCTGCACTCACTACTCTGCACTCACTACTCACTACTCTGCACTCACTACTCACTACTCTGCACTCACTACTCTGCACTCACTACTCTGCACTCACTACTCTGCACTCACTACTCACTACTCTGCACTCACTACTCACTACTCTGCACTCACTACTCTGCACTCACTACTCACTACTCTGCACTCACTACTCTGCACTCACTACTCACTACTCTGCACTCACTACTCACTACTCTGCACTCACTACTCACTACTCTGCACTCACTACTCACTACTCTGCACTCACTACACACTACTCAATACTCACTACTCTGTACTCACTACTCACTACTCTGCACTCACTACTCTGCACTCACTACTCTGCACTCACTACTCTGTACTCACTACTCACTACTCTGCACTCACTACTCTGCACTCACTACTCTGCACTCACTACTCTACTCTGCACTCACTACTCTGCATTCACTACTCACTACTCTGCACTCACTACTCACTACTCTGCACTCACTACTCTGCACTCACTACTCACTACTCTGCACTCACTATTCACCACTCTGCACTCACTGCTCTGCACTCACTGCTCTGCACTCACTACTCACTACTCTGCACTCACTACTCACTACTCTGCACTCACTACTCTGCACTCACTAATCACTACTCTGCACTCACTACTCTGCACTCACTACTCACTACTCTGCACTCACTACTCACTACTCTGCACTCACTACACACTACTCAATACTCACTACTCTGTACTCAGTACTCACTACTCTGCACTCACTACTCTGCACTCACTACTCACTACTCTGCACTCACTACTCTGCACTCACTACTCTGCACTCACTACTCACTACTCTGCACTCACTACTCTGCACTCACTACTCTGCACTCACTACTCACTACTCTGCACTCACTACTCTGCACTCACTACTCTGCACTCACTACTCACTACTCTGCTCTCACTATTCACCACTCTGCACTCACTGCTCTGCACTCACTGCTCTGCACTCACTGCTCTGCACTCACTACTCACTACTCTGCACTCACTACTCTGCACTCACTACTCTGCACTCACTACTCTGCACTCACTACTCACTACTCTGCATTCACTACTCTGCACTCACTGCTCTGCACTCACTACTCACTACTCTGCACTCACTACTCACTACTCTGCACTCACTACTCTGCACTCACTACTCTGCACTCACTACTCTGCACTCACTACTCTGCACTCACTACTCTGCACTCACTACTCACTACTCTGCACTCACTACTCTGCACTCACTACTCTGCACTCACTACTCTGCATTCACTACTCAGTACTCTGCACTCACTACTCACTACTCTGCACTCACTACTCACTACTCTGCACTCACTACTCTGCACTCACTACTCTGCACTCACTACTCACTACTCGGCACTCACTACTCTGCACTCACTACTCTACACTCACTACTCTGCACTCACTACTCACTACTCTGCACTCACTACTCTGCACTCACTACTCACTACTCTGCACTCACTACTCACTACTCTGCACTCACTACTCACTACTCTGCACTCACTACTCTGCACACACTACTCACTACTCTGCACTCACTACTCACTACTCTGCACTCACTACTCACTACTCACTACTCTGCACTCACTACTCTGCACTCACTACTCACTACTCTGCACTCACTACTCTGCACTCACTACTCTGCACTCACTACTCACTACTCTGCACTCACTACTCTGCACTCACTACTCACTACTCTGCACTCACTACTCACTACTCTGCACTCACTACTCACTACTCACTACTCTGCACTCACTACTCTGCACTCACTACTCTGCACTCACTACTCACTACTCTGCACTCACTACTCTGCACTCACTACTCTGCACTCACTACTCACTACTCTGCACTCACTACTCTGCACTCACTACTCTGCACTCACTACTCTGCACTCACTACTCTGCACTCACTACTCACTACTCTGCACTCACTACTCTGCACTCACTACTCACTACTCTGCACTCACTACTCACTACTCTGCACTCACTATTCACTACTCTGCACTCACTGCTCTGCACTCACTGCTCTGCACTCACTACTCACTACTCTGCACTCACTACTCTGCACTCACTACTCTGCACTCACTACTCTACACTCACTACTCACTACTCTGCACTCACTACTCACTACTTGGCACTCACTACTCACTACTCTGCACTCACTACTCTGCACTCACTGCTCTGCACTCACTACTCACTACTCTGCACTCACTACTCACTACTCTGCACTCACTACTCTGCACTCACTACTCTGCACTCACTACTCACTACTCTGCACTCACTACTCACTACTCTTCACTCACTACTCACTACTCTGCACTCACTACTCTGCACTCACTACTCTGCACTCACTACTCTGCACTCACTACTCACTACTCTGCACTCACTACTCTGCACTCACTACTCACTACTCTGCACTCACTACTCTGCACTCACTACTCACTACTCTGTACTCACCACTCACTACTCTGCACTCACTACTCTGCACTCACTACTCACTACTCTGCACTCACTACTCTGCACTCACTACTCACTACTCTGCACTCACTACTCACTACTCTGCACTCACTACTCTGCACTCACTACTCACTACTCTGCACTCACTACTCACTACTCTGCACTCACTACTCACTACTCTGCACTCACTACACACTACTCAATACTCACTACTCACTACTCTGTACTCACTACTCTGCACTCACTACTCTGCACTCACTACTCACTACTCTGTACTCACTACTCTGCACTCACTACTCTGCACTCACTACTCTGCACTCACTACTCTGCACTCACTACTCACTACTCTGCACTCACTACTCACTACTCACTACTCTGCACTCACTACTCTGCACTCACTACTCTGCACTCACTACTCTGCACTCACTACTCACTACTCTGCACTCACTACTCACTACTCTGCACTCACTACACACTACTCTGCACTCACTACACACTACTCACTACTCACTACTCTGCACTCACTACTCTGCACTCACTACTCACTACTCTGCACTCACTACTCACTACTCTGCACTCACTACTCACTATTCTGCACTCACTACTCTGCACTCACTACTCACTACTCTGCACTCACTACTCTGCACTCACTACTCACTACTCTGCACTCACTACTCACTACTCTGCACTCACTACTCGCTACTCTGCACTCACTACTCACTACTCTGCACTCACTACTCTGCACTCACTACTCTGCACTCACTACTCACTACTCTGCACTCACTACTCTGCACTCACTACTCACTACTCTGCACTCACTACTCACTACTCTGCACTCACTACTCACTACTCTGCACTCACTACACACTACTCACTACTCACTACTCTGTACTCACTACTCACTACTCTGCACTCACTACTCTGCACTCACTACTCTGCACTCACTACTCTGCACTCACTACTCACTACTCTGTACTCACTACTCACTACTCTGCACTCACTACTCTGCACTCACTACTCTGCACTCACTACTCACTACTCTGCACTCACTACTCTGCACGCACTACTCACTACTTACTACTCTGCACTCACTACTCACTACTCTGCACTCACTACTCACTACTCACTACTCTGCACTCACTACTCACTACTCTGCACTCACTACACACTACTCACTACTCTGTACTCACTACTCACTACTCTGCACTCACTACTCTGCACTCACTACTCTGCACTCACTACTCACTACTCTGTACTCACTACTCACTACTCTGCACTCACTACTCTGCACTCACTACTCACTACTCTGCACTCACTACTCTGCACTCACTACTCACTACTCTGCACTCACTACTCTGCACTCACTACTCTGCACTCACTACTCACTACTCTGCACTCACTACTCTGCACTCACTACTCTGCACTCACTACTCACTACTCTGCACTCACTACTCTGCACTCACTACTCACTACTCTGCACTCACTACTCACTACTCTGCACTCACTACTCACTACTCTGTACTCACTACTCTGCACTCACTACTCTGCACTCACTACTCACTACTCTGCACTCACTACTCACTACTCTGCACTCACTACTCACTACTCTGTACTCACTACTCTGCACTCACTACTCTGCACTCACTACTCACTACTCTGTACTCACTACTCTGCACTCACTACTCTGCACTCACTACTCTGCACTCACTACTCACTACTCTGCACTCACTACTCACTACTCTGCACTCACTACTCACTACTCTGCACTCACTACTCTGCACTCACGACTCACTACTCTGCACTCACTACTCACTACTCTGCACTCACTACTCACTACTCTGCACTCACTACACACTACTCACTACTCACTACTCTGTACTCACTACTCACTACTCTGCACTCACTACTCTGCACTCACTACTCTGCACTCACTACTCTGCACTCACTACTCACTACTCTGTACTCACTACTCACTACTCTGCACTCACTACTCTGCACTCACTACTCTGCACTCACTACTCACTACTCTGCACTCACTACTCTGCACGCACTACTCACTACTTACTACTCTGCACTCACTACTCACTACTCTGCACTCACTACTCACTACTCACTACTCTGCACTCACTACTCACTACTCTGCACTCACTACACACTACTCACTACTCTGTACTCACTACTCACTACTCTGCACTCACTACTCTGCACTCACTACTCACTACTCTGTACTCACTACTCACTACTCTGCACTCACTACTCTGCACTCACTACTCACTACTCTGCACTCACTACTCTGCACTCACTACTCTGCACTCACTACTCACTACTCTGCACTCACTACTCTGCACTCACTACTCTGCACTCACTACTCACTACTCTGCACTCACTACTCTGCACTCACTACTCACTACTCTGCACTCACTACTCACTACTCTGCACTCACTACTCACTACTCACTACTCTGTACTCACTACTCTGCACTCACTACTCTGCACTCACTACTCACTACTCTGCACTCACTACTCACTACTCTGCACTCACTACTCACTACTCACTACTCTGTACTCACTACTCTGCACTCACTACTCTACACTCACTACTCACTACTCTGTACTCACTTCTCTGCACTCACTACTCTGCACTCACTACTCTGCACTCACTACTCACTACTCTGCACTCACTACTCACTACTCTGCACTCACTACTCACTACTCTGCACTCACTACTCTGCACTCACTACTCTGCACTCACTACTCACTACTCTGCACTCACTACTCTGCACTCACTACTCACTACTCTGCACTCACTACTCTGCACTCACTACTCTGCACTCACTACTCTGCACTCACTACTCACTACTCTGCACTCACTACTCTGCACTCACTACTCACTACTCTGCACTCACTACTCACTACTCTGCACTCACTACTCACTACTCTGCACTCACTATTCACTACTCTGCACTCACTGCTCTGCACTCACTACTCACTACTCACTACTCTGCACTCACTACTCACTACTCTGCACTCACTACTCACTACTCTGCACTCACTATTCTGCACTCACTACTCTGCACTCACTACTCTGCACTCACTACTCACTACTCTTCACTCACTACTCTGCACTCACTACTCTGCACTCACTACTCTGCACTCACTACTGACTACTCTGCACTCACTACTCACTACTCACTACTCACTACTCTGCACTCACTACTCTGCACTCACTACTCACTACTCTGCACTCACTACTCTGCACTCACTATTCACCACTCTGCACTCACTGCTCTGCACTCACTGCTCTGCACTCACTACTCACTACTCTGCACTCACTACTCACTACTCTGCACTCACTACTCACTACTCTGCACTCACTACTCACTACTCTGCACTCACTACACACTACTCAATACTCACTACTCTGTACTCACTACTCACTACTCTGCACTCACTACTCTGCACTCACTACTCTGTACTCACTACTCACTACTCTGCACTCACTACTCTGCACTCACTACTCTACTCTGCACTCACTACTCTGCATTCACTACTCACTACTCTGCACTCACTACTCTGCACTCACTACTCACTACTCTGCACTCACTACTCTGCACTCACTACTCACTACTCTGCGCTCACTATTCACCACTCTGCACTCACTGCTCTGCACTCACTGCTCTGCACTCACTACTCACTACTCTGCACTCACTACTCACTACTCTGCACTCACTACTCTGCACTCACTAATCACTACTCTGCACTCACTACTCACTACTCTGCACTCACTACTCACTACTCTGCACTCACTACACACTACTCAATACTCACTACTCTGTACTCAGTACTCACTACTCTGCACTCACTACTCTGCACTCACTACTCACTACTCTGCACTCACTACTCACTATTCTGCACTCACTACTCTGCACTCACTACTCACTACTCTGCACTCACTACTCTGCACTCACTACTCACTACTCTGCACTCACTACTCACTACTCTGCACTCACTACTCGCTACTCTGCACTCACTACTCACTACTCTGCACTCACTACTCTGCACTCACTACTCTGCACTCACTACTCACTACTCTGCACTCACTACTCTGCACTCACTACTCACTACTCTGCACTCACTACTCACTACTCTGCACTCAATACTCACTACTCTGCACTCACTACACACTACTCACTACTCACTACTCTGTACTCACTACTCACTACTCTGCACTCACTACTCTGCACTCACTACTCTGCACTCACTACTCTGCACTCACTACTCACTACTCTGTACTCACTACTCACTACTCTGCACTCACTACTCTGCACTCACTACTCTGCACTCACTACTCACTACTCTGCACTCACTACTCTGCACGCACTACTCACTACTTACTACTCTGCACTCACTACTCACTACTCTGCACTCACTACTCACTACTCACTACTCTGCACTCACTACTCACTACTCTGCACTCACTACACACTACTCACTACTCTGTACTCACTACTCACTACTCTGCACTCACTACTCTGCACTCACTACTCTGCACTCACTACTCACTACTCTGTACTCACTACTCACTACTCTGCACTCACTACTCTGCACTCACTACTCACTACTCTGCACTCACTACTCTGCACTCACTACTCACTACTCTGCACTCACTACTCTGCACTCACTACTCTGCACTCACTACTCTGCACTCACTACTCACTACTCTGCACTCACTACTCACTACTCTGCACCTGCACTCACTACTCACTACTCTGCACTCCACTACTCACTACTCTGCACTCACTACTCACTACTCTGCACTCACTACCTACACTACTACTCACTACTCTGCACTCACACTCACACTCTGCACTCACTACTTCTGCACTCACTACTCTGCACTCACTACTCACTACTCTGCACTCACTACTCACTACTCTGCACTCACTACTCTGCACATATCACTACTCTGTACTCACTACTCTGCACTCACTCTGCACTCACTACTCTGCACTCACTACTCACTACTCTGCACTCACTATCACTACTCTGCACTCACTACTCACTACTCTGCACTCACTACTCTGCACTCTAACTCACTACTCTGCACTCACTTCACACTCACTACTCTACTCTGCACTCACTACTCACTACTCTGCACTCACTACTCTGCACTCACTACTCTGCACTCACTACTCTGCACTCACTACCTACTCTGCACTCACTACTCTGCACTCACTACTCTGCTACTCACTACTCACTACTCTGCACTCACTACTCTGCACTCACTCACTCATACTCTGCACTCACTACTCTGCACTCACTACTCACTACTCTGCACTCACTACTCACCACTACTCTGCACTCACTACTCACTACTCTGCACTCACTACACACTTACTCCACTACTCACTACTCTGTACTCACTACTCACTACTCTGCACTCACTACTCTGCACTCACTACTCTGCACTCACTACTCACTACTCTGTACTCACTACTCACTACTCTGCACTCACTACTCTGCACTCACTACTCACTACTCTGCACTCACTACTCTGCACTCACTACTCACTACTCTGCACTCACTACTCTGCACTCACTACTCTGCACTCACTACTCACTACTCTGCACTCACTACTCTGCACTCACTACTCTGCACTCACTACTCACTACTCTGCACTCACTACTCTGCACTCACTACTCACTACTCTGCACTCACTACTCACTACTCTGCACTCACTACTCACTACTCACTACTCTGTACTCACTACTCTGCACTCACTACTCTGCATTCACTACTCACTACTCTGCACTCACTACTCTGCACTCACTACTCACTACTCTGCACTCACTACTCTGCACTCACTACTCACTACTCTGCACTCACTATTCACCACTCTGCACTCACTGCTCTGCACTCACTGCTCTGCACTCACTACTCACTACTCTGCACTCACTACTCACTACTCTGCACTCACTACTCTGCACTCACTAATCACTACTCTGCACTCACTACTCACTACTCTGCACTCACTACTCACTACTCTGCACTCACTACACACTACTCAATACTCACTACTCTGTACTCAGTACTCACTACTCTGCACTCACTACTCTGCACTCACTACTCACTACTCTGCACTCACTACTCACTATTCTGCACTCACTACTCTGCACTCACTACTCACTACTCTGCACTCACTACTCTGCACTCACTACTCACTACTCTGCACTCACTACTCACTACTCTGCACTCACTACTCGCTACTCTGCACTCACTACTCACTACTCTGCACTCACTACTCTGCACTCACTACTCTGCACTCACTACTCACTACTCTGCACTCACTACTCTGCACTCACTACTCACTACTCTGCACTCACTACTCACTACTCTGCACTCAATACTCACTACTCTGCACTCACTACACACTACTCACTACTCACTACTCTGTACTCACTACTCACTACTCTGCACTCACTACTCTGCACTCACTACTCTGCACTCACTACTCTGCACTCACTACTCACTACTCTGTACTCACTACTCACTACTCTGCACTCACTACTCTGCACTCACTACTCTGCACTCACTACTCACTACTCTGCACTCACTACTCTGCACGCACTACTCACTACTTACTACTCTGCACTCACTACTCACTACTCTGCACTCACTACTCACTACTCACTACTCTGCACTCACTACTCACTACTCTGCACTCACTACACACTACTCACTACTCTGTACTCACTACTCACTACTCTGCACTCACTACTCTGCACTCACTACTCTGCACTCACTACTCACTACTCTGTACTCACTACTCACTACTCTGCACTCACTACTCTGCACTCACTACTCACTACTCTGCACTCACTACTCTGCACTCACTACTCACTACTCTGCACTCACTACTCTGCACTCACTACTCTGCACTCACTACTCTGCACTCACTACTCACTACTCTGCACTCACTACTCACTACTCTGCACTCACTACTCACTACTCACTACTCTGTACTCACTACTCTGCACTCACTACTCTGCACTCACTACTCACTACTCTGCACTCACTACTCACTACTCTGCACTCACTACTCACTACTCTGTACTCACTACTCTGCACTCACTACTCTGCACTCACTACTCTGTACTCACTACTCTGCACTCACTACTCTGCACTCACTACTCTGCACTCACTACTCACTACTCTGCACTCACTACTCACTACTCTGCACTCACTACTCACTACTCTGCACTCACTACTCTGCACTCACTACTCACTACTCTGCACTCACTACTCACTACTCTGCACTCACTACTCACTACTCTGCACTCACTACACACTACTCACTACTCACTACTCTGTACTCACTACTCACTACTCTGCACTCACTACTCTGCACTCACTACTCTGCACTCACTACTCTGCACTCACTACTCACTACTCTGTACTCACTACTCACTACTCTGCACTCACTACTCTGCACTCACTACTCTGCACTCACTACTCACTACTCTGCACTCACTACTCTGCACGCACTACTCACTACTCACTACTCTGCACTCACTACTCACTACTCTGCACTCACTACTCACTACTCACTACTCTGCACTCACTACTCACTACTCTGCACTCACTACACACTACTCACTACTCTGTACTCACTACTCACTACTCTGCACTCACTACTCTGCACTCACTACTCTGCACTCACTACTCACTACTCTGTACTCACTACTCACTACTCTGCACTCACTACTCTGCACTCACTACTCACTACTCTGCACTCACTACTCTGCACTCACTACTCACTACTCTGCACTCACTACTCTGCACTCACTACTCTGCACTCACTACTCACTACTCTGCACTCACTACTCTGCACTCACTACTCTGCACTCACTACTCACTACTCTGCACTCACTACTCTGCACTCACTACTCACTACTCTGCACTCACTACTCACTACTCTGCACTCACTACTCACTACTCACTACTCTGTACTCACTACTCTGCACTCACTACTCTGCACTCACTACTCACTACTCTGCACTCACTACTCACTACTCTGCACTCACTACTCACTACTCACTACTCTGTACTCACTACTCTGCACTCACTACTCTACACTCACTACTCACTACTCTGTACTCACTTCTCTGCACTCACTACTCTGCACTCACTACTCTGCACTCACTACTCACTACTCTGCACTCACTACTCACTACTCTGCACTCACTACTCACTACTCTGCACTCACTACTCTGCACTCACTACTCTGCACTCACTACTCACTACTCTGCACTCACTACTCTGCACTCACTACTCACTACTCTGCACTCACTACTCTGCACTCACTACTCTGCACTCACTACTCTGCACTCACTACTCACTACTCTGCACTCACTACTCTGCACTCACTACTCACTACTCTGCACTCACTACTCACTACTCTGCACTCACTACTCACTACTCTGCACTCACTATTCACTACTCTGCACTCACTGCTCTGCACTCACTACTCACTACTCACTACTCTGCACTCACTACTCACTACTCTGCACTCACTACTCACTACTCTGCACTCACTATTCTGCACTCACTACTCTGCACTCACTACTCTGCACTCACTACTCACTACTCTTCACTCACTACTCTGCACTCACTACTCTGCACTCACTACTCTGCACTCACTACTGACTATTCTGCATTCACTACTCACTACTCACTACTCACTACTCTGCACTCACTACTCTGCACTCACTACTCACTACTCTGCACTCACTACTCTGCACTCACTACTCATTACTCTGCACTCACTACTCACTACTCTGCACTCACTACTCACTACTCTGCAGTCACTACTCACTACTCTGCACTCACTACTCACTACTCTGCACTCACTACACACTACTCAATACTCACTACTCTGTACTCACTACTCACTACTCTGCACTCACTACTCTGCACTCACTACTCTGTACTCACTACTCACTACTCTGCACTCACTACTCTGCACTCACTACTCTACTCTGCACTCACTACTCTGCATTCACTACTCACTATTCTGCACTCACTACTCTGCACTCACTACTCACTACTCTGCACTCACTACTCTGCACTCACTACTCACTACTCTGCACTCACTATTCACCACTCTGCACTCACTGCTCTGCACTCACTGCTCTGCACTCACTGCTCTGCACTCACTACTCACTACTCTGCACTCACTACTCACTACTCTGCACTCACTACTCTGCACTCACTAATCACTACTCTGCACTCACTACTCACTACTCTGCACTCACTACTCACTACTCTGCACTCACTACACACTACTCAATACTCACTACTCTGTACTCAGTACTCACTACTCTGCACTCACTACTCTGCACTCACTACTCACTACTCTGCACTCACTACTCTGCACTCACTACTCTGCACTCACTACTCACTACTCTGCACTCACTACTCTGCACTCACTACTCTGCACTCACTACTCACTACTCTGCACTCACTACTCTGCACTCACTACTCTGCACTCACTACTCACTACTCTGCACTCACTATTCACCACTCTGCACTCACTGCTCTGCCCTCACTGCTCTGCACTCACTGCTCTGCACTCACTACTCACTACTCTGCACTCACTACTCTGCACTCACTACTCTGCACTCACTACTCTGCACTCACTACTCACTACTCTGCACTCACTACTCACTACTCTGCATTCACTACTCTGCACTCACTGCTCTGCACTCACTACTCACTACTCTGCACTCACTACTCACTACTCTGCACTCACTACTCTGCACTCACTACTCTGCACTCACTACTCTGCACTCACTACTCACTACTCTGCACTCACTACTCTGCACTCACTACTCTGCACTCACTACTCTGCACTCACTACTCAGTACTCTGCACTCACTACTCACTACTCTGCACTCACTACTCACTACTCTGCACTCACTACTCTGCACTCACTACTCTGCACTCACTACTCTGCACTCACTACTCACTACTCTGCACTCACTACTCTGCACTCACTACTCTGCACTCACTACTCTGCACTCACTACTCACTACTCTGCACTCACTACTCTGCACTCACTATTCACTACTCTGCACTCACTACTCACTACTCTGCACTCACTAGTCACTACTCTGCACTCACTACTCTGCACATACTACTCACTACTCTGCACTCACTACTCACTACTCTGCACTCACTACTCACTACTCACTACTCTGCACTCACTACTCTGCACTCACTACTCACTACTCTGTACTCACTACTCACTACTCTGCACTCACTACTCTGCACTCACTACTCACTACTCTGCACTCACTACTCTTACTCTGCACTCACTACTCTGCACTCACTACTCACTACTCTGCACTCACTACTCTGCACTCACTACTCACTACTCTGTACTCACTACTCACTACTCTGCACTCACTACTCTGCACTCACTACTCACTACTCTGCACTCACTACTCTTACTCTGCACTCACTACTCTGCACTCACTACTCACTACTCTGCACTCACTACTCTGCACTCACTACTCACTACTCTGTACTCACTACTCACTACTCTGCACTCACTACTCTGCACTCACTACTCTGCACTCACTACTCTGCACTCACTACTCTGCACTCACTACTGACTACTCTGCACTCACTACTCTGCACTCACTACTCACTACTCTGCACTCACTACTCACTACTCTGCACTCACTACTCTGCACTCACTACTCTGCACTCACTACTCACTACTCTGCACTCACTACTCTGCACTCACTACTCTGCACTCACTACTCTGCACTCACTACTCACTACTCTGCACTCACTACTCTGCACTCACTACTCTGCACTCACTACTCTGCACTCACTACTCACTACTCTGCACTCACTACTCTGCACTCACTACTCTGCACTCACTACTCTACACTCACTACTCACTACTCTGCACTCACTACTCACTACTCTGCACTCACTATTCACTACTCTGCACTCACTGCTCTGCACTCACTGCTCTGCACTCACTACTCACTACTCTGCACTCACTACTCTGCACTCACTACTCTGCACTCACTACTCTACACTCACTACTCACTACTCTGCACTCACTACTCACTACTCGGCACTCACTACTCACTACTCTGCACTCACTACTCTGCACTCACTGCTCTGCACTCACTACTCACTACTCTGCACTCACTACTCACTACTCTGCACTCACTACTCTGCACTCACTACTCTGCACTCACTACTCACTACTCTGCACTCACTACTCTTCACTCACTACTCACTACTCTGCACTCACTACTCTGCACTCACTACTCTGCACTCACTACTCTGCACTCACTACTCTGCACTCACTACTCACTACTCTGCACTCACTACTCTGCACTCACTACTCACTACTCTGCACTCACTACTCTGCACTCACTACTCACTACTCTGTACTCACCACTCACTACTCTGCACTCACTACTCTGCACTCACTACTCACTACTCTGCACTCACTACTCTGCACTCACTACTCACTACTCTGCACTCACTACTCACTACTCTGCACTCACTACTCACTACTCTGCACTCACTACTCACTACTCTGCACTCACTACACACTACTCAATACTCACTACTCACTACTCTGTACTCACTACTCTGCACCCACTACTCTGCACTCACTACTCACTACTCTGCACTCACTACTCACTACTCTGCACTCACTACTCACTACTCTGCACTCACTACACACTACTCAATACTCACTACTCACTACTCTGCACTCACTACTCTGCACTCACTACTCTGCACTCACTACTCTGCACTCACTACTCTGCACTCACTACTCACTACTCTGCACTCACTACTCTGCACTCACTACTCTGCACTCACTACTCTGCACTCACTACTCACTACTCTGCACTCACTACTCTGCACTCACTACTCACTACTCTGCACTCACTACTCACGACTCTGCACTCACTACTCACTACTCTGCACTCACTACTCACTACTCTGCACTCACTGCTCTGCACTCACTACTCACTACTCTGCACTCACTACTCACTACTCTGCACTCACTACTCACTACTCTGCACTCACTGTTCTGCACTCACTACTCTGCACTCACTACTCTGCACTCACTACTCACTACTCTTCACTCACTACTCTGCACTCACTACTCTGCACTCACTACTCTGCACTCACTACTCTGCACTCACTACTCTGCACTCACTACTCACTACTCTGCACTCACTACTCTGCACTCACTACTCTGCACTCACTACTCTGCACTCACTACTCACTACTCTGCACTCACTACTCACTACTCTGCACTCACTACTCTGCACTCACTACTCACTACTCTGCACTCACTACTCTGCACTCACTACTCACTACTCTGCACTCACTACTCACTACTCTGCACTCACCACTCACTACTCACTACTCTGCACTCACTACTCACTACTCTGCACTCACTACTCACTACTCTGCACTCACTACTCACTACTCTGCACTCACTACACACTACTCAATACTCACTACTCTGTACTCACTACTCACTACTCTGCACTCACTACTCTGCACTCACTACTCTGCATTCACTACTCTGTACTCACTACTCACTACTCTGCACTCACTACTCTGCACTCACTACTCTGCACTCACTACTCTACTCTGCACTCACTACTCTGCATTCACTACTCACTACTCTGCACTCACTACTCACTACTCTGCACTCACTACTCACTACTCTGCAGTCAGTACTCACTACTCTGCACTCACTACACACTACTCAATACTCACTACTCTGTACTCAGTACTCACTACTCTGCACTCACTACTCTGCACTCACTACTCACTACTCTGCACTCACTACTCTGCACTCACTACTCTGCACTCACTACTCTGCACTCACTACTCTGCACTCACTACTCACTACTCTGCACTCACTACTCTGCACTCACTACTCTGCACTCACTACTCACTACTCTGCACTCACTACTCTGCACGCACTACTCACTACTTACTACTCTGCACTCACTACTCACTACTCTGCACTCACTACTCACTACTCACTACTCTGCACCCACTACTCACTACTCTGCACTCACTACACACTACTCACTACTCTGTACTCACTACTCACTACTCTGCACTCACTACTCTGCACTCACTACTCTGCACTCACTACTCACTACTCTGTACTCACTACTCACTACTCTGCACTCACTACTCTGCACTCACTACTCACTACTCTGCACTCACTACTCTGCACTCACTACTCTGCACTCACTACTCACTTCTCTGCACTCACTACTCTGCACTCACTACTCACTACTCTGCACTCACTACTCTGCACTCACTACTCACTACTCTGCACTCACTACTCACTACTCTGCACTCACTACTCACTACTCACTACTCTGTACTCACTACTCTGCACTCACTACTCTGCACTCACTACTCACTACTCTGCACTCACTACTCACTACTCACTACTCTGTACTCACTACTCTGCACTCACTACTCTGCACTCACTACTCACTACTCTGTACTCACTACTCTGCACTCACTACTCTGCACTCACTACTCTGCACTCACTACTCACTACTCTGCACTCACTACTCACTACTCTGCACTCACTACTCACTACTCTGCACTCACTACTCTGCACTCACTACTCTGCACTCACTACTCACTACTCTGCACTCACTACTCTGCACTCACTACTCACTACTCTGCACTCACTACTCTGCACTCACTACTCTGCACTCACTACTCTGCACTCACTACTCACTACTCTGCACTCACTACTCTCTACTCTGCACTCACTACTCACTACTCTGCACTCACTACTCACTACTCTGCACTCACTATTCACTACTCTGCACTCACTGCTCTGCACTCACTACTCACTACTCACTACTCTGCACTCACTACTCACTACTCTGCACTCACTACTCTGCACTCACTATTCTGCACTCACTACTCTGCACTCACTACTCTGCACTCACTACTCACTACTCTTCACTCACTACTCTGCACTCACTACTCTGCACTCACTACTCTGCACTCACTACTGACTACTCTGCACTCACTACTCACTACTCACTACTCACTACTCTGCACTCACTACTCTGCACTCACTACTCACTACTCTGCACTCACTACTCTGCACTCACTACTCACTACTCTGCACTCACTACTCACTACTCTGCACTCACTACTCACTACTCTGCACTCACTACTCTGCACTCACTACTCACTACTCTGCACTCACTACTCTGCACTCACTACTCACTACTCTGTACTCACTACTCACTACTCTGCACTCACTACTCTGCACTCACTACTCTACTCTGCACTCACTACTCTGCATTCACTACCCACTACTCTGCACTCACTACTCTGCACTCACTACTCTGCACTCACTACTCTGCACTCACTACTCACTACTCTGCACTCACTATTCACCACTCTGCACTCACTGCTCTGCACTCACTGCTCTGCACTCACTGCTCTGCACTCACTACTCACTACTCTGCACTCACTACTCACTACTCTGCACTCACTACTCTGCACTCACTAATCACTACTCTGCACTCACTACTCACTACTCTGCACTCACTACTCTGCACTCACTACACACTACTCAATACTCACTACTCTGTACTCAGTACTCACTACTCTGCACTCACTACTCTGCACTCACTACTCACTACTCTGCACTCACTACTCTGCACTCACTACTCTGCACTCACTACTCACTACTCTGCACTCACTACTCTGCACTCACTACTCTGCACTCACTACTCACTACTCTGCACTCACTATTCACCACTCTGCACTCACTGCTCTGCCCTCACTGCTCTGCACTCACTGCTCTGCACTCACTACTCACTACTCTGCACTCACTACTCTGCACTCACTACTCTGCACTCACTACTCACTACTCTGCACTCACTACTCACTACTCTGCATTCACTACTCTGCACTCACTGCTCTGCACTCACTACTCACTACTCTGCACTCACTACTCACTACTCTGCACTCACTACTCTGCACTCACTACTCTGCACTCACTACTCTGCACTCACTACTCTGCACTCACTACTCTGCACTCACTACTCACTACTCTGCACTCACTACTCTGCACTCACTACTCTGCACTCACTACTCTGCACTCACTACTCAGTACTCTGCACTCACTACTCACTACTCTGCACTCACTACTCACTACTCTGCACTCACTACTCTGCACTCACTACTCTGCACTCACTACTCTGCACTCACTACTCTGCACTCACTACTCACTACTCTGCACTCACTACTCTGCACTCACTACTCTGCACTCACTACTCTGCACTCACTACTCACTACTCTGCACTCACTACTCTGCACTCACTACTCACTACTCTGCACTCACTACTCACTACTCTGCACTCACTAGTCACTACTCTGCACTCACTACTCTGCACACACTACTCACTACTCTGCACTCACTACTCACTACTCTGCACTCACTACTCACTACTCACTACTCTGCACTCACTACTCTGCACTCACTACTCACTACTCTGTACTCACTACTCACTACTCTGCACTCACTACTCTGCACTCACTACTCACTACTCTGCACTCACTACTCTGCACTCACTACTCTGCACTCACTACTCACTACTCTGCACTCACTACTCTGCACTCACTACTCACTACTCTGTACTCACTACTCACTACTCTGCACTCACTACTCTGCACTCACTACTCACTACTCTGCACTCACTACTCTGCACTCACTACTCTGCACTCACTACTCACTACTCTGCACTCACTACTCTGCACTCACTACTCACTACTCTGCACTCACTACTCACTACTCTGCACTCACTACTCTGCACTCACTACTCTGCACTCACTACTCACTACTCTGCACTCACTACTCTGCACTCACTACTTTGCACTCACTACTCACTACTCTGCACTCACTACTCTGCACTCACTACTCTGCACTCACTACTCTGCACTCACTACTCACTACTCTGCACTCACTACTCTGCACTCACTACTCTGCACTCACTACTCTACACTCACTACTCACTACTCTGCACTCACTACTCACTACTCTGCACTCACTATTCACTACTCTGCACTCACTGCTCTGCACTCACTGCTCTGCACTCACTACTCACTACTCTGCACTCACTACTCTGCACTCACTACTCTGCACTCACTACTCTACACTCACTACTCACTACTCTGCACTCACTACTCACTACTCGGCACTCACTACTCACTACTCTGCACTCACTACTCTGCACTCACTGCTCTGCACTCACTACTCACTACTCTGCACTCACTACTCACTACTCTGCACTCACTACTCTGCACTCACTACTCTGCACTCACTACTCACTACTCTGCACTCACTACTCACTACTCTTCACTCACTACTCACTACTCTGCACTCACTACTCTGCACTCACTACTCTGCACTCACTACTCTGCACTCACTACTCTGCACTCACTACTCACTACTCTGCACTCACTACTCTGCACTCACTACTCACTACTCTGCACTCACTACTCTGCACTCACTACTCACTACTCTGTACTCACCACTCACTACTCTGCACTCACTACTCACTACTCTGCACTCACTACTCTGCACTCACTACTCACTACTCTGCACTCACTACTCACTACTCTGCACTCACTACTCACTACTCTGCACTCACTACACACTACTCAATACTCACTACTCACTACTCTGTACTCACTACTCTGCACTCACTACTCTGCACTCACTACTCACTACTCTGTACTCACTACTCTGCACTCACTACTCACTACTCTGCACTCACTACACACTACTCAATACTCACTACTCACTACTCTGCACTCACTACTCTGCACTCACTACTCTGCACTCACTACTCTGCACTCACTACTCACTACTCTGCACTCACTACTCTGCACTCACTACTCTGCACTCACTACTCTGCACTCACTTACTCACTACTCTGCACTCACTACTCTGCACTCACTACTCACTACTCTGCACTCACTACTCACGACTCTGCACTCACTACTCACTACTCTGCACTCACTACTCACTACTCTGCACTCACTGCTCTGCACTCACTACTCACTACTCACTACTCTGCACTCACTACTCACTACTCTGCACTCACTACTCACTACTCTGCACTCACTATTCTGCACTCACTACTCTGCACTCACTACTCTGCACTCACTACTCACTACTCTTCACTCACTACTCTGCACTCACTACTCTGCACTCACTACTCTGCACTCACTACTCTGCACTCACTACTCACTACTCTGCACTCACTACTCACTACTCTGCACTCACTACTCTGCACTCACTACTCTGCACTCACTACTCTGCACTCACTACTCACTACTCTGCACTCACTACTCACTACTCTGCACTCACTACTCTGCACTCACTACTCACTACTCTGCACTCACTACTCTGCACTCACTACTCACTACTCTGCACTCACTACTCACTACTCTGCACTCACTACTCACTACTCTGCACTCACTACTCACTACTCTGCACTCACTACACACTACTCAATACTCACTACTCTGTACTCACTACTCACTACTCTGCACTCACTACTCTGCACTCACTACTCTGCACTCACTACTCTGTACTCACTACTCACTACTCTGCACTCACTACTCTGCACTCACTACTCTGCACTCACTACTCTACTCTGCACTCACTACTCTGCATTCACTACTCACTACTCTGCACTCACTACTCACTACTCTGCACTCACTACTCTGCACTCACTACTCACTACTCTGCACTCACTATTCACCACTCTGCACTCACTGCTCTGCACTCACTGCTCTGCACTCACTACTCACTACTCTGCACTCACTACTCACTACTCTGCACTCACTACTCTGCACTCACTAATCACTACTCTGCACTCACTACTCTGCACTCACTACTCACTACTCTGCACTCACTACTCACTACTCTGCACTCACTACACACTACTCAATACTCACTACTCTGTACTCAGTACTCACTACTCTGCACTCACTACTCTGCACTCACTACTCACTACTCTGCACTCACTACTCTGCACTCACTACTCTGCACTCACTACTCACTACTCTGCACTCACTACTCTGCACTCACTACTCTGCACTCACTACTCACTACTCTGCACTCACTACTCTGCACTCACTACTCTGCACTCACTACTCACTACTCTGCTCTCACTATTCACCACTCTGCACTCACTGCTCTGCACTCACTGCTCTGCACTCACTGCTCTGCACTCACTACTCACTACTCTGCACTCACTACTCTGCACTCACTACTCTGCACTCACTACTCTGCACTCACTACTCACTACTCTGCATTCACTACTCTGCACTCACTGCTCTGCACTCACTACTCACTACTCTGCACTCACTACTCACTACTCTGCACTCACTACTCTGCACTCACTACTCTGCACTCACTACTCTGCACTCACTACTCTGCACTCACTACTCACTACTCTGCACTCACTACTCTGCACTCACTACTCTGCACTCACTACTCTGCACTCACTACTCAGTACTCTGCACTCACTACTCACTACTCTGCACTCACTACTCACTACTCTGCACTCACTACTCTGCACTCACTACTCTGCACTCACTACTCACTACTCTGCACTCACTACTCTGCACTCACTACTCTGCACTCACTACTCTGCACTCACTACTCACTACTCTGCACTCACTACTCTGCACTCACTACTCACTACTCTGCACTCACTACTCACTACTCTGCACTCACTACTCACTACTCTGCACTCACTACTCTGCACACACTACTCACTACTCTGCACTCACTACTCACTACTCTGCACTCACTACTCACTACTCACTACTCTGCACTCACTACTCTGCACTCACTACTCACTACTCTGCACTCACTACTCTGCACTCACTACTCTGCACTCACTACTCACTACTCTGCACTCACTACTCTGCACTCACTACTCACTACTCTGCACTCACTACTCACTACTCTGCACTCACTACTCACTACTCACTACTCTGCACTCACTACTCTGCACTCACTACTCTGCACTCACTACTCACTACTCTGCACTCACTACTCTGCACTCACTACTCTGCACTCACTACTCACTACTCTGCACTCACTACTCTGCACTCACTACTCTGCACTCACTACTCTGCACTCACTACTCACTACTCTGCACTCACTACTCTGCACTCACTACTCACTACTCTGCACTCACTACTCACTACTCTGCACTCACTATTCACTACTCTGCACTCACTGCTCTGCACTCACTGCTCTGCACTCACTGCTCTGCACTCACTACTCACTACTCTGCACTCACTACTCTGCACTCACTACTCTGCACTCACTACTCTACACTCACTACTCACTACTCTGCACTCACTACTCACTACTTGGCACTCACTACTCACTACTCTGCACTCACTACTCTGCACTCACTGCTCTGCACTCACTACTCACTACTCTGCACTCACTACTCACTACTCTGCACTCACTACTCTGCACTCACTACTCTGCACTCACTACTCACTACTCTGCACTCACTACTCACTACTCTTCACTCACTACTCACTACTCTGCACTCACTACTCTGCACTCACTACTCTGCACTCACTACTCTGCACTCACTACTCACTACTCTGCACTCACTACTCTGCACTCACTACTCACTACTCTGCACTCACTACTCTGCACTCACTACTCACTACTCTGTACTCACCACTCACTACTCTGCACTCACTACTCTGCACTCACTACTCACTACTCTGCACTCACTACTCTGCACTCACTACTCACTACTCTGCACTCACTACTCACTACTCTGCACTCACTACTCTGCACTCACTACTCACTACTCTGCACTCACTACTCACTACTCTGCACTCACTACTCACTACTCTGCACTCACTACACACTACTCAATACTCACTACTCACTACTCTGTACTCACTACTCTGCACTCACTACTCTGCACTCACTACTCACTACTCTGTACTCACTACTCACTACTCTGCACTCACTACTCTGCACTCACTACTCTGCACTCACTACTCTGCACTCACTACTCTGCACTCACTACTCTGCACTCACTACTCTGCACTCACTACTCTGCACTCACTACTCACTACTCTGCACTCACTACTCTGCACTCACTACTCACTACTCTGCACTCACTACTCACTACTCTGCACTCACTACTCACTACTCTGCACTCACTACTCTGCCCTCACTACTCTGCACTCACTACTCACTACTCTGCACTCACTACTCACTACTCTGCACTCACTACACACTACTCACTACTCACTACTCTGCACTCACTACTCACTACTCTGCACTCACTACTCTGCACTCACTACTCACTACTCTGCACTCACTACTCACTACTCTGCACTCACTACTCACTACTCTGCACTCACTACTCTGTACTCACTACTCACTACACTGCACTCACTACTCTGCACTCACTACTCTGCACTTACTACTCACTACTCTGCACTCACTACTCACTACTCTGCACTCACTACTCTGCACTCACTACTTTGCACTCACTACTCACTACTCTGCACTCACTACTCACTACTCTGCACTCACTACTCTGCACTCACTACTCACTACTCTGCACTCACTACTCTGCACTCACTACTCACTACTCTGCACTCACTACTCACTACTCTGCACTCACTACTCTGCACTCACTACTCACTACTCTGCACTCACTACTCACTACTCTGCACTCACTACTCTGCACTCACTACTCTGCACTCACTACTCTGCACTCACTACTCACTACTCTGCACTCACTACTCTGCACTCACTACACACTACTCTGCACTCACTACACACTACTCTGCACTCATTACACACTACTCTGCACTCACTACTCTGCACTCACTACTCTGCACTCACCTCTTACTACTCTGCACTCACTACTCACTACTCTGCACTCACTACTCACTACTCTGCACTCACTACTCACTACTCTGCATTCACTACTCTGCACTCACTGCTCTGCACTCACTACTCACTACTCTGCACTCACTACTCTGCACTTACTACTCTGCACTCACTACTCTGCACTCACTACTCTGCACTCACTACTCTGCACTCACTACTCACTACTCTGCACTCACTACTCTGCACTCACTACTCTGCACTCACTACTCTGCACTCACTACTCAGTACTCTGCACTCACTACTCACTACTCTGCACTCACTACTCACTACTCTGCACTCACTACTCTGCACTCACTACTCTGCACTCACTACTCTGCACTCACTACTCTGCACTCACTACTCTGCACTCACTACTCACTACTCTGCACTCACTACTCTGCACTCACTACTCTGCACTCACTACTCTGCACTCACTACTCACTACTCTGCACTCACTACTCTGCACTCACTACTCACTACTCTGCACTCACTACTCACTACTCTGCACTCACTACTCACTACTCTGCACTCACTACTCTGCACACACTACTCACTACTCTGCACTCACTACTCACTACTCTGCACTCACTACTCACTACTCTGCACTCACTACTCTGCACTCACTACTCACTACTCTGTACTCACTACTCTGCACTCACTACTCTGCACTCACTACTCTGCACTCACTACTCTGCACTCACTACTCACTACTCTGCACTCACTACTCTGCACTCACTACTCACTACTCTGCACTCACTACTCACTACTCTGCACTCACTACTCACTACTCACTACTCTGCACTCACTACTCTGCACTCACTACTCTGCACTCACTACTCACTACTCTCGACCAACTTTAGAATAGCAATTAGAATCTGAAAGATGACGTTCAGCTTCCTCAAGATAATCATTCTTCGGCCATAACACAATATTACCGCCTTTATCAGCACCCATAACTACAATCTCATTTTTGGTACTTAATTTATTCATCAGAGTCCAATAACTCTTTACTCGATAGATCCGTTTATGTTTTTGGGAGTTGATTTTGATGTTTAGTTTCTTCAAATCCCCAATAACCATTTCACTGAAAGTGTCCACAGCATCCCTTGGCATCATGGGACAAAACGAAGAAGGGGGACGATATGGACTGGCAGCTGCCATACCTGTATTGATCCCGTCAATATTTATAGACTGATGTTGACATTTCAGAATCTTCATTGGCCAATGATTGCATTAACCTTAGTGCATCAAAGTTTCTAACTTGCAGATTGTCCAGCATGGTGTTCTCAATATTGGTTGAGTTCGGTAATTTGTTAAATTGAAAAAACTTTCTTAACTTGATTTTTCTTATAAATTTGTACACATCAATGCAAGACTGTGTATAGGGGAAATTGGATTTGGGACAAAATGATAAACCCAAAGCTAAAAATTGCTTCTCTGCATTCGTGAGAGTCGTGTTGGTTAGATTGATGATAGTATTATCCTGGCCCTCTACCGATGCCATCTCCACATACCCCTTACTTTGTTTGATGTGTTTTAGCCGTTGCCGGCGCCTCTCCCTCCAACATTGGCTGATGTTTCGGGTATTTGATTTTGAGGGCTCCGGGGGCATAGTGTTGCTGGCCTGTCCATTGTTAAAAAATTCAACTCTTCACCTAAAGTATTTATAGTTGCCATCTTAAATTTTGCAATAGAAGAGGGATCACTACCATCATCCGAATCTCCACTAGTCAAAGAGTTAGCATCTGACTCCATAGTGTTAGCATTGGTCACCTCTCCACTAGGGGCACTGGTGGCTTACACTTGATTTGCTAAGGCCTTCCTTTTGATGTTGTCATATTTGCGTGAGAAGGTAAAGACCCTTCCTGACGCATAATCAACCCGATCCCGGGCAAATTTGAAAGCTTTGCGAATCTTTATAATGTCTTCATGTTGCTTAAGTTTAATCATAATATCCGCACGCCCCTTGGAGAGTAGATCCTTTTGCTCACTTGCTTCTAGAGTACAGATCACTTCATCAATCTCCCTGATTATTCTTTCTCTATCAATCTCTGCATATTTAATAAGAATGTTGACCATGTTCATAGATGCCATAAGATTGTTCGTGGCCCATTCAGTAAGCATGTCTGGATGCGGATTCTCATAGGATGGTGCAATCATTACTATTAATCCACGTGGCACTCTGCCTGAATCATGAGATTTTTCTTATGATTTCTTTTCCCACCACTTTGTTAGTTCGTTTTTCTGGAGCTTTTCCAGTTTTCCTAAAAGGTTCCTGATGTCACTATAATTAGTACTGTTTGTTGGTCTAACAGATTCAGTATTGACAACCGGCAAGTTAACAAACAGCGTTTCAGCTGCAGCCTCCCGGTCACGCAGCGCGCCTTGGACTGCCATATTAAATAGGAAAGAATTTCCATTGTGCTTTAGCCCACAGAAAATATCAAAGTCTATGGAAAGATTCCTTATCCCCAACCCTTGTAGATACTCCTCCAAATATATATTACTTTCACTCAGTGCTGCGTTCCACCGTCCTCAGCCTTGGGCGTAGGTGCCTTTTAGGTGTAATTTTGCACAGTTTCTAAGTCGACGCCTCAATCGGCGAAAACATAGGAGACGACAAAGGCGGCACGAAAACGCGTAGTTCTTTATTTAGCGCATAATAAATTATTGTGCCTTCTCCTGGTGTGCTGCCTCTTATGTTTTCGCCAATTGAGGCGTCGACTTAGAAACTCTGAAAAATATATATATATATTGGGAAGACCTGGTGCCCGCCGCTTAGCTCAGATGACACAAGGGCAGCTGCAGCGCGGACCGTGACTTCATGGAGGGTAGATTGCATTGTCATATCTACCCCGGCCCAGTGGAAACTGTTTGCTGAGGGGCTGGAATGTTTGGGGACTGGAGGATGCTTTTTTTTAAATGAAAATCACCGGATATAGACTACTGAGCACTTCGCTAACTGCCTGCATTCCGCCCAACCACTTGGAAATGTCCTGTGTAACACTTACCAGAGAATGGGATTCTGGGACTCATAGTCTGGATCAACAGTAAGTGGTGAGCAAACAACTCATGAAGGGGGCAGGGCGGACTCCGACCAATAGGGGAACCAGCAGGACATTTAAATAGCGAGTGTTCAAGTCGTCTGAACATTGTTAGGCATCTGAGGAAGGCATCCATGCCGAAATGCATTATGCCGCATATCAAATAAAAAGGCTTCCATCGTCTCCCCTGTGTGGCCTCTGTCTGCTTATTCGTTGCTGGAGGAGGTGTGGAGTGATATATATGTATATATATATATATATATATATATATATATATATATATATGAACCAATCCCACTACACAAAGAAACGGGTCCCACACATGCTCAGTGGCTCGAAGGAGATTTATTGAAGGTTTCCCAGTAAAAAGTCTTGTGGTGATGAAATGAGGGCAGACGCGTTTCAGTCCTTCGACTTTCCTCAGTGCCCGCTTCACCTGGACTACAGTTCTGTCTGAGGGGCTTGTTTGAAAGGTAGATGGAGCTTCCCTTATTGGTGCAGGAAACTCTGAGCCCCGCCTCCCACAACTTGCCACTCCACCTCTCCCGCTGAATCCATTTCGGGTTTTGTTGTCCCACGCAGTGCACGCAGATACAGTGATCCACTCTCGCAAACACACAGTGTTGTCCCATTCCTGGCTGCGTGTTTCACTCGCCGCCGTCAATAGTCTCAGCAGGGCTCAAAGTTGTCATGTCTCCTTCGTACCACCTTAAGCAGCATACTGCTACTTCTTCACTCCCCAAATGGGCTTCAACTCAGGTGAGTGTTTTCAACCCTTTGGGGGGGCGCCGCGATATGTCTTCTAAACATAACACCACCAAGATGCAAGTTTTGCGCGGAGCTCCAGAACGTGAAGGCGTGCCGGTATGTCGGTACTTGCTCCCGACAAACATACGAACCAATCCCACTCCACAAAGAAACGGGTCCGACACATGCTCAGTGGCTCGAAGGAGATTTATTGAAGGTTTCCCAGTAAAAAGTCTTGTGGTGATGAAATGAGGGCAGACGCGTTTCAGTCCTTCGACTTTCCTCAGTGCCCGCTTCACCTGGACTACAGTTCTGTCTGAGGGGCTTGTTTGAAAGGTAGATGGAGCTTCCCTTATTGGTGCAGGAAACTCTGAGCCCCGCCTCCCACAGCTTGCCACTCCACCTCTCCCGCTGAATCCATTTCGGGTTTTGTTGTCCCACGCAGTGCACGCAGATACAGTGATCCACTCTCGCAAACACACAGTGTTGTCCCATTCCTGGCTGCGTGTTTCACTCGCCGCCGTCAATAGTCTCAGCAGGGCTCAAAGTTGTCATGTCTCCTTCGTACCACCTTAAGCAGCATACTGCTACTTCTTCACTCCCCAAATGGGCTTCAACTCAGGTGAGTGTTTTCAACCCTTTGGGGGGGCGCCGCGATATGTCTTCTAAACATAACACCACCAAGATGCAAGTTTTGCGCGGAGCTCCAGAACGTGAAGGCGTGCCGGTATGTCGGTACTTGCTCCCGACAAACATACAAACCAATCCCACTCCACAAAGAAACGGGTCCGACACATGCTCAGTGGCTCGAAGGAGATTTATTGAAGGTTTCCCAGTAAAAAGTCTTGTGGTGATGAAATGAGGGCAGACGCGTTTCAGTCCTTCGACTTTCCTCAGTGCCCGCTTCACCTGGACTACAGTTCTGTCTGAGGGGCTTGTTTGAAAGGTAGATGGAGCTTCCCTTATTGGTGCAGGAAACTCTGAGCCCCGCCTCCCACAGCTTGCCACTCCACCTCTCCCGCTGAATCCATTTCGGGTTTTGTTGTCCCACGCAGTGCACGCAGATACAGTGATCCACTCTCGCAAACACACAGTGTTGTCCCATTCCTGGCTGCGTGTTTCACTCGCCGCCGTCAATAGTCTCAGCAGGGCTCAAAGTTGTCATGTCTCCTTCGTACCACCTTAAGCAGCATACTGCTACTTCTTCACTCCCCAAATGGGCTTCAACTCAGGTGAGTGTTTTCAACCCTTTGGGGGGGCGCCGCGATATGTCTTCTACACATAACACCACCAAGATGCAAGTTTTGCGCGGAGCTCCAGAACGTGAAGGCGTGCCGGTATGTCGGTACTTGCTCCCGACAAACATACGAACCAATCCCACTCCACAAAGAAACGGGTCCGACACATGCTCAGTGGCTCGAAGGAGATTTATTGAAGGTTTCCCAGTAAAAAGTCTTGTGGTGATGAAATGAGGGCAGACGCGTTTCAGTCCTTCGACTTTCCTCAGTGCCCGCTTCACCTGGACTACAGTTCTGTCTGAGGGGCTTGTTTGAAAGGTAGATGGAGCTTCCCTTATTGGTGCAGGAAACGCTGAGCCCCGCCTCCCACAGCTTGCCACTCCACCTCTCCCGCTGAATCCATTTCGGGTTTTGTTGTCCCACGCAGTGCACGCAGATACAGTGATCCACTCTCGCAAACACACAGTGTTGTCCCATTCCTGGCTGCGTGTTTCACTCGCCGCCGTCAATAGTCTCAGCAGGGCTCAAAGTTGTCATGTCTCCTTCGTACCACCTTAAGCAGCATACTGCTACTTCTTCACTCCCCAAATGGGCTTCAACTCAGGTGAGTGTTTTCAACCCTTTGGGGGGGCGCCGCGATATGTCTTCTAAACATAACACCACCAAGATGCAAGTTTTGCGCGGAGCTCCAGAACGTGAAGGCCTGCCGGTATGTCGGTACTTGCTCCCGACAAACATACGAACCAATCCCACTCCACAAAGAAACGGGTCCGACACATGCTCAGTGGCTCGAAGGAGATTTATTGAAGGTTTCCCAGTAAAAAGTCTTGTGGTGATGAAATGAGGGCAGACGCGTTTCATTCCTTCGACTTTCCTCAGTGCCCGCTTCACCTGGACTACAGTTCTGTCTGAGGGGCTTGTTTGAAAGGTAGATGGAGCTTCCCTTATTGGTGCAGGAAACTCTGAGCCCCGCCTCCCACAGCTTGCCACTCCACCTCTCCCGCTGAATCCATTTCGGGTTTTGTTATCCCACGCAGTGCACGCAGATACATATATATATATATCACTACCCAAATCCTTCATTCTCACAAAGGTACGCGGTGCACTCACAAGTCGTTTTTGAAAAACTTTATTGTTTCATATCCACCATAGCTGACAAACGCGTTTCGGCCGTACGGCCTATGTCAATATCAGCGTGCTCCCCTTCATTAACCTGTTATATACTTTGAATACATTTCATTATGATGAAAAACAGACTTGTGAAATCTCTCATTAACATCAATTCATTGACATTGAAAATGGACTCCACGAAGATACCGTTATCATAGCGGCCATCTTTGAATGTGCTTATTTGGCAGATAAAACAACATTTAGTATTTAAAACATTTGTATAATTAATTTGTTACAGAACCAACTGGCAAAGCTAAATCCCGATAAGACCAAGCTGGTAGTCCCTGGACTTCTGCTTTCTGGCCTCTTTCCCTTAGTCCTGCTCCTTACCCTCTGTTTCTGTAAAAACCCTGGGAATCAAAGTCAGTAAGGACCTCACAATGCGCTCCCAGATTAGCACAGTGGTTTCATCATGTTTTTTGTCACTCAGAAACATACACAAAATCTCCAGTTTCTTTTCCTTTACAGCTCTTAAACTCATCATTCTTGCCATGATCTTGTCTCGTCTTGATTATGGCAATGGCTTGTATGTAGGTATCCCCGCTTACGAACTCCGGCGTTTGCAATTAATCCAAAACCAGGCGGCTCGTCTGATCTATAGACTTCCCAAGACTCATCATGTTACCCCCCTGCTAAAAACTCTTCATTGGTTGCCCATCTCTGAACGATCTTTATTCAAGATGGGCTGCATGATTTTTCTGGCTCTGCTGGCACTGCGCCTGCTTTTATCAACTCCAAGATTAAAGCCTATGTCCCCAATAGAGACCTGCGTTCCTCCTCTCAGCTTCTCTTAAGTGTCCCTCGCTTCAGGAGGAAAACATTCGGAGGCATGAGGTTTTCTACCCTTGCCCCCCCCCCCCCCTTCTGGAATGCTCTTCCCTTTTCTATTAGGTCTATTCCCACCTACCCTGACTTCCGCCAAGCCCTCAAAACTCTTCTTTTCTCTCACGCCTTCTCATCTTAAGCAGCCTTCCCTGCCTCCCCTGGAGCTGTCCGTCCTCAGCGCCAAGAAACCGCATGGTGATCAAGCGCTATATAAAACCCTTCAACTTCTATTTATGGGCAGTATTGGAAATCATGGGGTTTGGGCCAATCTTTATAACAATATGTCTGAAAAAATTAATCCCTTTGGGAAACAGAAGTTTGCACACCAAATACTCACTTATCACTCAAAACCACATGCTGGATCCTTACTTATCACTCTGGCCTCAAGAGCCTATCACAATAGCCAATCAATCAAAAGTATAAATGTTTATTCATAGTTCATAAAAATACAGCTAAAAACTGTTAAAATTAGAGCAATCCGCTCTAAACTCAATTATAATACCTTCCACTTTACGATCAAGTTTATTATACAGTAATTAATGCAAAAAACATATTAAAAACAAAGTGCACAGAAATTCTCAGAATCAAAATAGACAAACCATCTTAATTCAACAATTTTTTAGGGATGTTCATCTATTGTATACAACATTCCACAAAAAAAAAGACACATTTAAAAAAAAGTGTATTGTTTATGACCCAGAAGCGAAGGGTTTCGGTGGTATCACAGTTCCAACCACCTTCTTCAGGCTTTATAGTAACAACATTAACATCCCAGCACTTTGAATCGTAACCTGGGTGTATGGGACAAGTTAGGGGAAGAAGTCTCCCAACTATCGATCTTCAAGAAGTCTTTCATACAATGTAATTCCTATTCTTTTTAGCTTATATTCGTGATCCCAGCATATTAATCAGCAACCACTCGACCTATTAAAGGCTTCTTCAAACGATTAAAATTGTTTTAGATATTGTTCATGATCCCAGAATGTTAGTAGACGCCCACCCGACCAATTATAGGCTTCTTCGTACTGTTAACAAATCTTATATTTGCAAAATGCTGGTTCTGATATTAATATCTTTAGCTTAGGGAACACCCAAATGAATCTGCCTCCTTCCGTCTCAAGCGTGTGTTCGGTGAACCTCCAGGCACCCGGGATTAAAAAATCTCTGTCTTTCGCCGTATCTCTGTGTAAGTCATTCTTTATCACAACACTAAAGGCCCTATACCAATGATCATCAGCTAGGATTCTTTAACGGTGCGCGTAGAAAGAGTTTTTGGATTCTAAGAGGAACGTGACAGGGGTGTCCCATTTCCCCATTATTGTTCTATATATATGTTGAACCATTCGCCCAGATGCTTCGTCAGGATGAACAGGTCATTGCTTTTAAGGCTGGCACATATGAAAAGAAAATCGCACTATATGCGATGAACTTATAATATATACAGATGATCCGGCTGTCACAAATCCTAGGGTGGAGCTTTTAGCGAAAGAATATGGGGGCATATTACCAACAACTAGCGATAATTTTTGTCTCTAACTTGTTTAGAGACAAAAATTATCGCCGCACATCGGCGATTTTTATCGCAGATAAACCTTGCTATTAGCAAGGTTTATCGCAAATGCGATAAAAAACGGCCGCAATGCATGAATATCGCTGAAAAGTCAGCGATATTCATGCATTATCGAGCAAATGCTCTTAGCCATGTTATCCACCTCCCATTGGATAACATGGTGAAGAACTGCTCAGGGGCAGGTGTTAGCTTTTGGAGATATTCGCGCTTAGCGCGAATATCTCCAAAAGTTGGTAATAGGAGATAGCGATGTTAGCGACTGTTTCCAGTCGCTAACATCTTGGCACGCCCACTTTGCATGTCATTAGTGATAAATATCACTGACATGCAAAGCGGGGCCCAAGATGGTCGCTATCTCCTATTAGCTGTCACTAACTGGTGTTAGCGACAGCTTGGTAATAGGGAGATAATTTTATCTCCGCTTTCTTGGCTTTTAAAGCCAAAAAAGCGGAGATAAACCCCCTTGATAATATGCCCCATGGAGCCTTCTCAGGATATTTAGTAAATAACGTTAAAACTGGGATAATGTGCTGAAATGTTTCTGATTGGAGGGGAAATGTCCAGGGGGAGATTAGATACCTCGTAATAGGTATTATTAATGCACTAGAGGGAATTCCCCACCACAATTTGGAAAGGGTAATAAAGGATGTAGAAAAAGCACTTTCTAGATGGAAGAACCTCCCACTTTTGTTATATGGACGAGTAAATCTAATAAAAATGGTGCTGCTTCCTAAGCTGACATTTCTTTGTAATTGTATCCCTCTTGCTTTCCCCAAGGGGTTGATAGATACAATACAGGGCAAACTAGGCAGTTTTGTCTGGGCAGCTGGGGGGGAACGGATGTCATGGAAGAAATTGCGACGAAAACTGGCCAGAAGGTTATTGGCACTCCCGGATTTAAGGCTATAATGTATGGCATTTCAGTTCAAGAACTGCAGAGCTCTCCTAGGTACACCGGGTCCTATGGCATGGGGCAGGTTGCTGGAGGAGATGGTTAAGGAGTGGGGCAAGAAAGGGTTTCTTTACAAATTTGGTGCAAAAAATATCTTAAAACAGTCAGACTGAAGACATTAAAGGCAGCACTTATCCTTTGGATAGGGATAAGGAAAATACAGGGATGGGGGACTTTTCGGATGGTGCACGAATATGGGACTCACCAGGCATGCCAGAATGTTTGCAGGATCAGTTAAGCATTCCTCTAAAGAGAGCAGGGATTGAACTATGGGGGGATCTCATGGTGTTGAAAAAGGTGATGCAATGGGAAATATTGATGGCTAAGACATGGGGGTCCCTCTCAAAGTTTAAATATTTGCAGTTGTTATCTTGGGGGTAGGCAAACAGGAGAGAGATTGGAGGAGGTACTTGGGAGTTTGAAAAGAAAATACAGAACAAGGCCCCGAAAAAGAAAGAAGTTACAGACTGGTACCAGACCCTGGTACTATCAGAAGAGAAGAAGTTGAAAGCACCATATGAGATCTGGGCAGGTGCTATTCAGATGACAGAACCACAGCGAACGTGGACATTTTCTTTTAAATTGTTGTATAAGGTGGTTAAGCCAGCGAATTTGAAAATGAACCCTTTCTTCACAGCTAACAGGTTCTATTGGACACCGAGCAAAATGGCGAAATTCGTAACAGCTGTAGCCCCAAGATGCCATAGATGTGGAATCCTTAGTGTGGATGATCGGCATATGTTTTTTTGAATGCCCCTTGATTCAGGACTATTGGATGTCTGTGGAGAAAGTAATAAATAACATTTTTGGCTCCAACATAAAAATCAGCTTAACTTTGATCATGATGGGGTTGGAGGATCAGCCGGCCTCGCCCCATCGATGAAAAGGCAGGTCCTACTATTCTATTTGATTCTTTTCGCTAGGAGAGAAATATGTAAAAAATGGACAGATGCTGTACCGCCACAAGGGCTGGAATGGTTCCAGGCTGTTAAAACTATTTGGACATAGGACTTGAAAACAGTGAACATTCTGGAATGGTACGAGCAGAGCTTAAAAATTCTGTGTGTCCCATGATTACACCTGCGTGGAACTAGCAACCAGGAAACTGGGTGGGCTGGTACGCAGGACTATAAAGATACTGCAAATAGCCTGGTGCAGTACAGGTCGGATGGCAGGCTAGACTTGGCAAACTATGGTGGTATGAGGACACAAAAAGACATTTAAAAAAAAGAGGAAAATCCTTTCTTGTTTTGCCAACACCTTTTAACGCTTAACGAATCTTCACTGGTGATCCATCGAGCTGGGGCTGAAAAAAGGGGGGTCCCAAAACACATTTTCCCCATGTTATGTCTATGGGGCTTATTCATTTTTTTAACACAACTACAGCCCGAACTGCTGAACGAAATTCTACCAAATTTGGCAGAAAGCTAGATGTTGGTCCAGAAAGCATGCTTTTTGTAATTTGGTGTAAATCTGTTTTCGAGATATCTAACTTTAAAAAAATAGATATCTGGGGATGCGAGTCTTTGCAGTGGACTTACGGATCCCACTAAAATATGTTTGGCTGCCAACACTTCAACCAGAAAGTGTTGGCAGCCATTTTGGGACTCGTCTTGAAGCTGAGTGGGTGTGTGACTGACCCTATGGATGAGTGAATGGTTATAGGCGTACTAGTATGGGTCTGTGAATGGGATGGGAGTGGTTGTGTAGGTGTCAGGGGTCATAAGAGAGGTTCTTTGGGGTGTGAGTGGTTTTGTGAGTGATTCTGTGGATGATGTCATCAGTGATGTACTTATCAGTGATGTAATTTGAGATGTCATCAGTATGTCACTGACCGTGTCATGAGTGATGTAATATGTGAGGTCACAAGCAGTGCATTGCAAGGACGTAACGTATACTTAGCACAGATAACTATAACTGCTTCATTTCACTGGTTTGTATAAGTGTAATCTCAGCCAAGCTATAACGTCCCTGTAACCTTTGGTTTATTTCAGTGAATTTCTGAGGTTTTTTTAATTCTATTTCCTAATTATAACATCTCTGTAACCTTTGTTTTTGTCATTGAATTTCTTTGATTTTCTAACTAGCAGTTGCGTTTGCAGAGTGGTTAAGAAAGGGGTCCGTACCTCTGGCCAGCTCTCAGGAATCCTGCTGTAAAGGACTTACTGGAGGTAACATGCGTGTTTCTTGGCCCCTAAGATCCCTTAGCAGCCAAGAGGACTTAATCTCCCAAGCAGTAGTGAGCTAGGTGGCACATTTGCAGAGTGGTGGAAAAAAGGGGGTGTGGCCTCTGATAACCTCTCAGCAGTCCAGCTGTGTGGGACTTACTGGAAGTAACAGGAGGGGTTGTTGGCCTCCAAGACCCTCTGAGCCAAGAGGACTTCATCCCCCCAACTAGCAGTGCACCAGGAGGCATGGTTGCAGAGTGGTGGAGATAGGGGTTGTGGCCTCCAAAGTCCTCTCAGCAATCAGGCTGTCCTGGAGTTACTGGAGGTAACAGGAGGGCTTATTGGCCCCCAAGGACCCTCTGGAGCCAAGGTAATTTCATCCCCCAATCAGCAGTGCGCCAGGATGTGTGTTTGCAGAGTGGTGGAGAAAGGAGGTGTGGCCTCTGAAGACCTCTCAGCAATCCCACTATGTGGGACTTACTGGAGGTAACAGGTTTGCTTGTTGGACAACAAGGACCCTCTGTAACCGAGGGGACTTCATCCCCTAACCAGCAGTGTGCCAGGAGGCACGTTTGCTGAATGTAGAAGGGGGGCAGGCCTCGGGTGACTTGCCGGTCTTTTTTTAAAACATTTATTCTTTATTCAGGGAGGGGGGCCATGTGCCCTACTCACCGGGCTAATTTCAGCCCCAGGGACCCCACCCCGTGGCCTGGTATTTAATAACTAACTTAATGGGGAGGGGTCAATGGCCCCCCTCACGGGCCAATTTCAGCCCTGGGAACCCCATCCCCCAGGTCCCGGCTTCTAATGTGGATGTCTAGATCCCACCCAGGGCACCCACTCACCAAGGATGCTGAAGGCTCCACAGTCCCTGCCAGCTCCCCACCTGCTGCGGGAGCCGGCATTGCTTTTACACATAGGGAGCTGCTAACATGCAGCTCCATGTGTTTAAAAGCAAGTGTGCTCCGCCTTGAGCAAGTGAGAGCAAAATGGCTTGGCTGGAGTAGCTCCTTCCAACCTATAGCAAACAGCTATGTCTCGGGTGGGCACCTGGGAAATAGCAGGATGTGGCTGTGGGGGAGTTGCAGTTCTCAGGGCTAAAAAGGGCCCAGGAGGGGGGCCACCCTCCCATTTCTTAAAAATCAGTTTGGCCCCAGAAAGGTGGTGGTCCCCGAGGCCTGGGGTCTATGATGCCCCCATGTCAAAAATTGAAAGCCCCTAGGAGATGGTGGTCCCTGGGGCAGAAAGGTCTGCAAGGCCCCTCCATTGTATCATCCCCAGGGAGGGGGTGGTACCCGGGGCTGTGGAGGAGGGCATATGGGCCTCCCTCGCAGGAATTTACTAAATAGCCCTGGGGAGGTGGCAGTCCCCAGGTCTGTGGGGGGGTGTGCAGATCCCCTGCATGTTTATTATTGTTTGCCCGGAAGAGTTGGCAGACCCCCGGTACCAGTGGGTGCCGCATGGGCACCCCCGCATTATTATAAAAACTGCACCAGGTATTTGGCCCTCCTGGGGGCTTCCTCAAAAATACTCGCTGGAGCCTCTGTTCTTTTTGTTAAAAATGGTGCCAAGATCCGCGGGTCCACCTACAAATTCATGTTTAATTCAATACAAAATAACTTTTAACCCCCGGTGTGGTCCCTATGGAACCTCCACCACATCTGGGGGGGTAAGGGTATTCCTACCCTTCCCCCTTTTCTTTTTTTATTCATTTCCTGGTTGAAGTGTTGGCAGGCAATCAAATTTCAGTCATATTCACAAGTCTACTGCAAGGACTCGCATCTCCAGATAGCTATATGTTTTAAACTTAAATATCTAAAAAACTACTGAACGGATTTACACCAAATCACAAGACACACGCTATCTGGACCAATATCTAGCTTTCTCACAAAGTTGGTTTAATTCCGTTCAGCGGTTCGGGCTGTAGTCGTGTTAAATAAATGAAAATAACATGGGTAAAATGTCTTTTGGGACTCACTTTTACCTCAGCCCCCAATTGACGAATCACCCCGAATCTTTCAACAGCAGCTGAACCAACTTTGGGAGTTTTTGTGACACTTTTGTCAAGATTCATCAAGCGGCGCCAAAGTCATTGTCAAACTAAAAAAAGCTTTTCCTATGGAAACTTTGGTACTAAACTATAACCACCGACTGGCTATTGTCAGTAGGTGATATATCTATATCTATCTATCTATCTATCTATCTATCTATCTATCTATCTATCTATCTATCTATCTATCTATCTATCTATCTATCTATCTATCTATCTATCTATCTATCTATCTATCTATCTATCTATCTATCTATCTGTCTATCTATCTATCTATCTATTTATCTATCTATAAATATATATATATATATATATATATTTTACCACAAATTGCCTTTAGCATTCGGAAGTCACACGCATTGCTCCGCCATCCAGCAATCTCATGCAGCCTGTTTGCTCACCCTGTGTGCCAATTAATATAGCCAACGCGTTTCGGGGCTTGCAGCACTTTGCTCAATGCGAAATTAGCCTGCTTCAAAGCCCTGTGACTCACTTAGAGAAATAACGAACTTTGAAAGAAAAATACACTTATGAACATACTCACCTGCATTAAGGACTCCAAGCCCCATAAATCATCGAGGCAAAGTGTAACGAGGACACGCCCATGGGCAGGCAGGAATGTGAAGAAATAAAAATCGAAAAAAGAAATGCAGGTTTTGTATGTGTGTATCTTCGCCCAGGAAGAAGGGGCTGCAAGCCCCGAAACGCGTTGGCTATATTAATTGGCACACAGGGTGAGCAAACAGGCTGCATGAGATTGCTGGATGGCGGAGCAATGCGTGTGACTTCCGAATGCTAAAGGCAATTTGTGGTAAAATATCGTGCACGGCGGCCTGGCCGTGGGAAGAGCACCGTCGGCAGTTGGAAGAACCAAAGCGCCAGCTGTCAGAGGCTGTATCTCTGAACTTTTCAGGTACTTAACAGCACTTTGCTCAATGCGAAATTAGCCTGCTTCAAAGCCCTGTGACTCACTTAGAGAAATAACGAACTTTGAAAGAAAAATACACTTATGAACATACTCACCTGCATTAAGGACTCCAAGCCCCATAAATCATCGAGGCAAAGTGTAACGAGGACACGCCCATGGGCAGGCAGGAATGTGAAGAAATAAAAATCGAAAAAAGAAATGCAGGTTTTGTATGTGTGTATCTTCGCCCAGGAAGAAGGGGCTGCAAGCCCCGAAACGCGTTGGCTATATTAATTGGCACACAGGGTGAGCAAACAGGCTGCATGAGATTGCTGGATGGCGGAGCAATGCGTGTGACTTCCGAATGCTAAAGGCAATTTGTGGTAAAATATCGTGCACGGCGGCCTGGCCGTGGGAAGAGCACCGTCGGCAGTTGGAAGAACCAAAGCGCCAGCTGTCAGAGGCTGTATCTCTGAACTTTTCAGGTACTTAACAGCACTTTGCTCAATGCGAAATTAGCCTGCTTCAAAGCCCTGTGACTCACTTAGAGAAATAACGAACTTTGAAAGAAAAATACACTTATGAACATACTCACCTGCATTAAGGACTCCAAGCCCCATAAATCATCGAGGCAAAGTGTAACGAGGACACGCCCATGGGCAGGCAGGAATGTGAAGAAATAAAAATCGAAAAAAGAAATGCAGGTTTTGTATGTGTGTATCTTCGCCCAGGAAGAAGGGGCTGCAAGCCCCGAAACGCGTTGGCTATATTAATTGGCACACAGGGTGAGCAAACAGGCTGCATGAGATTGCTGGATGGCGGAGCAATGCGTGTGACTTCCGAATGCTAAAGGCAATTTGTGGTAAAATATCGTGCACGGCGGCCTGGCCGTGGGAAGAGCACCGTCGGCAGTTGGAAGAACCAAAGCGCCAGCTGTCAGAGGCTGTATCTCTGAACTTTTCAGGTACTTAACAGCACTTTGCTCAATGCGAAATTAGCCTGCTTCAAAGCCCTGTGACTCACTTAGAGAAATAACGAACTTTGAAAGAAAAATACACTTATGAACATACTCACCTGCATTAAGGACTCCAAGCCCCATAAATCATCGAGGCAAAGTGTAACGAGGACACGCCCATGGGCAGGCAGGAATGTGAAGAAATAAAAATCGAAAAAAGAAATGCAGGTTTTGTATGTGTGTATCTTCGCCCAGGAAGAAGGGGCTGCAAGCCCCGAAACGCGTTGGCTATATTAATTGGCACACAGGGTGAGCAAACAGGCTGCATGAGATTGCTGGATGGCGGAGCAATGCGTGTGACTTCCGAATGCTAAAGGCAATTTGTGGTAAAATATCGTGCACGGCGGCCTGGCCGTGGGAAGAGCACCGTCGGCAGTTGGAAGAACCAAAGCGCCAGCTGTCAGAGGCTGTATCTCTGAACTTTTCAGGTACTTAACAGCACTTTGCTCAATGCGAAATTAGCCTGCTTCAAAGCCCTGTGACTCACTTAGAGAAATAACGAACTTTGAAAGAAAAATACACTTATGAACATACTCACCTGCATTAAGGACTCCAAGCCCCATAAATCATCGAGGCAAAGTGTAACGAGGACACGCCCATGGGCAGGCAGGAATGTGAAGAAATAAAAATCGAAAAAAGAAATGCAGGTTTTGTATGTGTGTATCTTCGCCCAGGAAGAAGGGGCTGCAAGCCCCGAAACGCGTTGGCTATATTAATTGGCACACAGGGTGAGCAAACAGGCTGCATGAGATTGCTGGATGGCGGAGCAATGCGTGTGACTTCCGAATGCTAAAGGCAATTTGTGGTAAAATATCGTGCACGGCGGCCTGGCCGTGGGAAGAGCACCGTCGGCAGTTGGAAGAACCAAAGCGCCAGCTGTCAGAGGCTGTATCTCTGAACTTTTCAGGTACTTAACAGCACTTTGCTCAATGCGAAATTAGCCTGCTTCAAAGCCCTGTGACTCACTTAGAGAAATAACGAACTTTGAAAGAAAAATACACTTATGAACATACTCACCTGCATTAAGGACTCCAAGCCCCATAAATCATCGAGGCAAAGTGTAACGAGGACACGCCCATGGGCAGGCAGGAATGTGAAGAAATAAAAATCGAAAAAAGAAATGCAGGTTTTGTATGTGTGTATCTTCGCCCAGGAAGAAGGGGCTGCAAGCCCCGAAACGCGTTGGCTATATTAATTGGCACACAGGGTGAGCAAACAGGCTGCATGAGATTGCTGGATGGCGGAGCAATGCGTGTGACTTCCGAATGCTAAAGGCAATTTGTGGTAAAATATATATATATATATATATATATATATATATATATATATATATATATTTCCAGCTCAAAACTCCATTCCACAGCTCAAATTAAGGGACTGCATGCAACAAGGTACTCGGTTAATTTCTATTCACCGAGGATTCCACAGGACATGTTTCGGCTTGCGCGCCTTTTTCGACTGGTTTATAAAGTGCATTGCAAAACATCATTATTATATCCGGTGCTTAGTCAACGTTTCCGGGTCAAACACAATAGACATAATAGACAGACTCAAAATGTAAATGTACATAGAAGTGCCATGAACGAAGAAAGGGGAAATTCATTTTTTCTTTCACCCCATTCGTTAGTTTAAACCAAATTGTAAACAATCTTTCAAAAAAGAGGACAAATTCCATGTTCTCTTTCTCAATTGCTTTACTTTATAAACTTTATTTTGATTTTAAAAAAATCACAAAAGTCAACAGTACAAGCACAGGGTCTAAAAATCATCAATAAACATTACATTACACTATCCCGACACACATGATTGTGACTATATCCTATAATACACTTTGTTAAAACTATAAATAATTAAATACAATGCTAAAACCCACCTAGGTAGTGGGCCAAGAGCAGATCAGCTTTAAAAAGAGCATCCAAAAATACAATAAAATTCATATGTAAAGAAATAGCATGTTGTTAAAAAGAAAGAAAGAAGGGGGCGGAAGATTACGTGCGCCTCCCTACAGACCAGCGAATCACCCACACCCAGCCCAAAAACTTAGCTAGGGCAATCACATATGGGCCATCCACTGCGGGTTTAAATAATCTGAATGCCTCGCTGTGGGCCCTAGTCCCCATATTTATTTATTTATTTATTTATTTATTTGTAGTTTTGTATAGCGCTAGAATCACTCCGACAGGAATATCTCTGCGCTTTTGACCGGTAAATCTGTAAACATACTGAGGAATGAGTTTAAATTTCATTTTTGAATAAAATGGTTTTTAACTGCTTGCGGAAGGCTAGGTGTTCTTTGCATTGTCTTAAGGTCAGTGGTAGTCTGTTCCACAACTTTGGGCCCATGGTGGAAAGAGCTCTACCTCCATGCCTAGCTTTTTTGACTTGGGGGACCACAAGTAGAAGACTGGTGCTTGATCTGAGGGACCGTGCTGGGACATAAGGAACAAATCTCCGTTCAAGATAAGTAGGTCCCTGTCCGTTCAGACACTTGTGGATCAGACAACAAATTTTGAATTTGGCCCTTTGTCTAACTGGGAGCCAGTGTAATTGCTCCAGGAGGGGTTTTGAGGGCGTTCTCGGAGGGGCATTCAGAACAAGGCGAGCTGCCGTGTTCTGGATGACCTGCAATTTATCTAGCACTCCTTCGTTGACGGATAGTAGCAAACCATTGCAATAATCTATCCGGCTCAGAATAAGTGCTTGAACAAGAATTTTCCTCACTGAGTTGGGTAGAAGGGGAAAGACTTTACGAAGCAGGCCAATAGTGTAGAAACATATCCCTGATATGTAACTAGTATGCTGCTTAAGTGATAGATCATGATCAAGCCGAATACCCAAGTTCTTCACGATCTGCTTGGGTTCGGGGACAGCCCCCAACTCTGCAGGCCACCAATCAGGAGTCCAGAGTATCCTAGCTTCCCCAAATAGCATGATCTCCGTTTTGCTGACATTGCATTGGAGATAGTTGGAAGACATCCAATGCGCCACTTCTTTCATGCCATCTGAAAAGGAGTTCCTAACCTCGGCGGAAAGAGATTTGAAGGGGAACAGGAGTTGCGTGTCATCTGCGTAAGATACGGGAACAAAGCCGTATCTACGCAGCACTCCTGCCAGGGGTGCCACATAGATATTAAAGAGCGTAGGGCTCAAGCATGAGCCCTGTGGCACCCCCTTAGAGATCTCAATTTCCACCGATCGGTATGTACCCATGGTGACTCTCTGGGTAAGGTCAGCTAGGAAACTCTTTAGCCATTCAAGGGCTTTGTTCTTAAGGCCAGCGCTCGACAACCGTTGAATTAAGATGGAATGAGATACGGTGTCGAACGCTGCCGATAGATCTAACAGAACCAAGATGACTGATAAGCCCTTGTCCTGGTAAGCGTGGAGATCATCAGTAACCGACAACAAAGTAGATTCGGTACTGTATTTGGGGCGGAATCCTGATTGAGACTCATCCAAGGCCTGTACTTGTTCAATATGTCTGGATAGATGTCGATTGACATATTTTTCTGTGACTTTCCCCAAGAAAGGTAGCAGAGAGATGGGTCTTAGGTTTGTCAGGTCTGCCCATGGTAGGGCGGTGTTTTTTCTCAGAGGTCTGACAAGAGCTCGTTTCCATTCCTTGGGGACAGTGCCTGAAATGAGTGAGAGGTTCACTAATTCTGTGATCAGTGGACTAAGTTGTTCATCCAGAGTGGGTATTAGTCTAGCAGGGATAATATCCTCTGGACTACCACTTTTAATCTGTTTTATGAGACTTGATACTTCTTGAAGTGTAACAGGGGGAAAGGTGTCCAGGGATTGTGAGTCTGGTATGGAGTCAGAGAAATTGAATAAGGGATTCTTAGGAACTAAGGCTGAGGCCTGGTTAGTACTTAAAATTTTATCATAAATTTTGTCAATTTTGTTCAGGAAGAAACAGGAGATCTCATCACACAGCTGCTGGGATGAAGTATCAGGGGCTTCACATGCTGTTGGTTTAGCAAATGTCTGTACTATTTGAAAAAGGACTCGAGGGGAATTTCCCGCTTCTTGTATCTGAGTAGCAATATGTGCTTTTCGCGCACACCGTATCGCTTTGTGGTAGGAGGATAGTGCACTCCAATATTTTTCTTTATCTTCTCGAAGATGGGATGTCCTCCACCTTTTTTCTAATTTCCTGGCTCCTTGTTTGAGAGTTCGCAATTTGTCAGAAAACCATACTTCTTGCTTTCTGACTGGCCTGGATCTAAAAGACTTTAGTGGGGCGATTTTATCTATCGTTTTCCTGGTTTCATCTTCAAATTTCTCAAGAGCTACTTCAATATCGTCCAAATGTCGTAGTACAGGAAGGTTAAAATTATCTTTAAAAGTAGAATTAGTGACTTTGTGCCACTGTCTGCGGATACAAGGTAAAGTGCTGAGGTGCTTGGGTTTGGGCGCCTGAGGGGGGGTGATAAATTCCACAACGAAATGATCAGTCCAGCTCACCTGGGTAAGAAAGACACAGGGGTTTTAGCCAACATCTCCTCGGGTTATGATACGCTGGACATGCGAATAACATATGGGCCACCGTTTCATCCCTATCTGGACAAAAATGACATTTGCTAAGGTTGGCATGCAAATTAGACCACTTTGAGGTAAATGCCTTGATGGGTAGAGTTCCCACTCTGAACTGATGGAATAATTTCCGATCACGAGTCGAGGAGATTAGATCCTAGTACTGTTCGTAATTTGGTTTGGATTTAATGTGTAAGAAGGTGCTTGACAGTGTAGGACTACTGGAAGAGGTGAACTGTCGGGAATAGATCCAGTGCCAGTAAGCTGTCTTTAGCTCAGATTTACTGGGAAAGACACTTCCCTCTGGGGAGGTCCACAACCGATTCAATCCCAACTCACGGAGAATGGTTTTGACACCCCTAAACCACTCAATTTTAGTGTTCACATCCATATCCCGAATTTCCCCCACGGCCAACGCATAGTTGACTAGTTCAGGAGTCACCCAAAGTCTTCTCCAGTATAATACTGATCTGCAACGGGCAACGTCTCTGATGGAGTGCCACCCCATGTCCAAGTAAAGAGGAATTAGGGGGGTTGATTGCGGCAAGCCTGTTAATGATCGCATGCGCCCACAACTCTGAACCATACAAAATTGCGGCACTGATTTTAGAATTATAAATCTGCAATACTGGAGCCACAGGTTTAGTATAGGAGCGACTATGCTCCCTGAGCAGCACACCCGAAAGTTGGGCATGTCTAACCGTGAGACCGTCAATTTGGGGCTTCCAGCTCATCTTTTTGTCTATGGTTACCCCTAGATATGAAACAATCTCTGTTTGCTCTATAGCACCATCCTTCATCCTTACTTCACCGACATGTTTAGAGGAGTTCTGGAGGACCATAAACTTCGTTTTGTCAACATTGACAACAAGGTCATGATCTTCACAGAACTCCTCGAATCTTATCAGGGCACGTTGAAGACCCTGCCTTGTTTTGGATAAGATGAGAGTTTCGTCGGCGAACATTAGGAGTGGTATCTTTTTTCCACCTAGACTGGGGGCATCAGTGGGGCAATTTTCAAAGTATTTCAAAACCCCGTTTATATCGATGGAAAATAGGGTGGGTGCGAGGACGCACCCCTGCCTGACCCCATTCTCGACCGGGAACTGATCAGTAATGTGACCCACCATATCCCACCTAACCTGGGCAAAGTTGTCTGTATGCAATTTGACAACAAAAGACAAGATTTCCAATGGCATGCCCAACTTCAAAAGGCTGTGCCACGATTTGGAGCGCGGGACTAGGTCAAATGCAGACCTAAGGTCCACAAAAGCTGCGCAGATGGAACCTCTCCCCAGAGTAACAGTACGCCAATAAATGAGAATGAACCTTAGCACCTGGTCCACTGTGCTGATACATCGTCGAAAATCAGCTTGTAGGTCTGATAGGATGTGACAATCGTCCATCCATGCCTGCATTCTACCTAGTATCACTCTAGCCACAACTTTCTGAATGCAATCAATCAGGCTTATAGGCCTGTAATTTCCTGGTAGTGTGTGATCCCCCTTTTTAAAAATGGGAAGGATAATTGCACCTGCCCAGGAACTAGGAATTACTCCCCCTTTATCGATGGCATTCATTAAGAGTTGGATATGTTTTGCCCAGGATACCAGATCTTGTAAAAAAAGGTCTGCAGGAATGCAGTCTAGACCCGGAGCCCTTCCTTTTGGGACTTTGAGGAGGGCAGCTTCTACCTCCGTACTGGAGATGCTAAGGGGGAGAGGGGGCGTTGGCACAACAAAGGAGTCCTGAGTACCCGAGTTGTTGGTGAATTGCCCTTTGAAGTGGCAGACCCACTGTTCGGGTTCCACATAATTAGTGGGAACTTTACCGGGGTCCCAACTCCCCCATTTCACCAAGTGCCAGAATCGCGTCATATCCCTCCCAGAACAGGCAAGGAGAAATTCCGCCCAGTGGGCCTCATCCCATTCCCATTTAGCATTAGATTGTACTGCCTTATAAACCTGCCTCTTTTCTCTTATTGAGGCTTGGTCCTTACTCCTGATAGCTGCTGCCAAGAGTTTGTAGGCAGCACGACATTTGGAGTTATACCACGGTGCTGCCTTGCTGGTGGATGATACTGGGCCTTTTTTGTTGTGTGTAATAAAAAAAACTTTCAATTGATTAAAAAGATGCTCGTATGTCTTCAATACTCTATCCCTTGCTTCCCCCAATTCAGCCTCTGCCTGTAAGGTAACAACGGAATGTGCTACAAGATTACTTATAGCTTGCAACTTTCATGGGTCAAGTGCAACCTTGCACCATTTAAGGCGTCTGGTGTCATTAGTCAGATGGCCTTCTACGAAATCCGGGCTGTTTTGCGGTCCTTCTAAGTTTTTGAGGGCAGTAGCCTGCATAGTAACTAGGGATGGGTTGTGGTCACTCTCAGGCCGGGCTACCACCATCATATCAAGCAATTCTGGCCATAATTCCATATTAATGATAAAATAGTCTATACGACTTGAGCGGTGACCGTTGCAAAATGTTGGAACCCCAAGCTTGTCGGACTTCGTGCAGCCATCGGTTGCTCTTAACACGTGTTCTAGGCAGAGAGATTTTAACTGGAGTGCAGCTCCAGATTAGAGGAGCCCCAGCATGGGAGAAAGATCCAGTGGAGGGATTGACCATTGATCATTCTCCTCAAAACTAAAATTCATATCCTCACAATCAAGTTGTACATAAGTACAATTGAAATCCCCTGCGATTATAATGTTGCTATTCCCCTTGTGTTGCGTTAAAAAAACATCTAGACGGTCTACTGTGTCGGACGCCTTCCCACCTTGCTGACCCCTAGAATAAACATTAATAAATACAATGTCCTGGGTATTGCCATAGGATAACTTGAGAATAAGAATAACCCGTGAATATATAGCAATCTCCTCTAGATTATAGGAGTGGGACTGCCTAATCCAGATTGACAGGCCCCATTCAGTCTTCCCCTTTCTCCCTGGACCGCTGGTTTAGAAAAATGTATGTATCCCTCGAGGAACAACTTGTCCACTGCCCAGGTTTCTTGGAAAAATATAATATCTTGTTCCTCAAAAAATGAGGTCCTTTCCAAGGAGTCTAATTTGCTTACAAGCCCCGCAATGTTCCAAGATGCTATTTTAAGAACTGCGGGCGGCTCCAGTGGTGTACTTGATAGGAGGCCTGTATCAGAGATTGGCGTGATAATGGGTAGAACATTATCACTGATAATACTAGGTCGAGCCAAATTGTTGGCGCAGGACCCCAGTGTGGCCAGACTACCTAAACTACTAGTGTATGACACTCGATTTCCCCTACCACAGATATAGTGCACTCGATTGCTCCTTCTATCCTGAACCATTCGTGAGGAGGCATTGCTTGGCTGGGACGCTAGACCCATTCAGTCAATATCCTCCAAATTGTTAAAAGATTCAAATCTATTAAATGTTGGGACAGAGTACTCATATATCCCCTGAGCAGGTGGTACACAATTTCTAACAACCCTCGCCGTTCGAACAAACCTTGTGTCTTGAAAAGTACCCCTCTGGGGGTTTATACCTTCCTCACTCAAATACAGTGAGCCGGCCCTCTCCAGAATTGTGTTGACTATATGGGGGACCCAAAATTAACCACCACACAGTCACCTCTACTTGTTTTCTTAGATTTACCTATCCACGCAATTCTGCGTGCCATTTTGTATCCCCCGAATAACTGACCCCCCATCCTTGTTTTGGAATCTATTAAGTGGAGGGCCTTATTCCTCAGAGAAACACAGTTTTCCTCAGCACCAGATTGTAAATGGGGTACATTGGTGAGCACAATGGTATAGGGCGTTGCCTCAGGGGGTAAATTAAGAGTTTCATTACAATAATAGCTATTTGAACCTCCCTGTGGGGCCCTGCTGTGAATGCCGTTCCCTGGTGTTTCTCTCCTGCGTGGTACCATTGTGTCAGGGACCACTATATTGACCATCGGGTGCTGGGAGGGTTGTGCCACAATTGTAACCACCAAAGCCTTGTTGCTAATAGGTAAAACAGCGGAAACAGTTGGAACTGAAGCCAATGCTTCACTATGAGCAGTGGGACAACTTTGGATGTTACTCGATAATTGGTGCTCAATGTTAGTTAATCTTTGACCAAAATCTGTTAATTTTAGGACCAGCGGATCCAACTTTGCCTGTAGTAGTTCTTCAAACTCGGCAATGAGCCTCACCTCCATATCACAATGAATCTGATTAGAACTGGTCGGGGAGCTAATGATGTGGGACTGGGAATATTGGGAGTAGCAGCCTCGTGTTGATGGCCTTTCTTGCCACGGGGGGGGGGCTTTGGTTTTGGCCACTTTGCTAGCCTGATGCAAGGTAGTGGGGAGCCCACCCGCCTTCCTCTTTTTAGATGGAGCTGAAACTCGACCCTCCCCCTTTTTGGCCTGTGTTTGGCGCTGCTGACATGTTAAGATCATGTCAGGAGAAGTAATAGTAGTGGTATGATCACTCGCTGTAGATAAGGGTGAGGGTGAGGGTGAGGGAACAACTAACAACGAAGGAGAATGGCCAGGAGATGATTGCAGTGGTAGTTCGACAGCTGAACCCACCCCCTCTAGGGGACAGATTAGAGGAGCCCCAGCAGATACTCTACGGGGATCAAGAGATAATCTTCTTTGGGTGAGCTCAATCTCTTTAATGAGAACAGATTCGGCTCTCAGGAGAAAAGCATCGAGTGTCCCAGCAACCCCCTTTTGGGCGATCTTACTCATATTTTACTTTTAAACCCGAGGCCTAATTACCAAAGAAGAAACAGGGGACTGCAAACTTCAACAGAAATCAATCACTAACCAGCACTGTTTAGAGGTGAAAAGGGGGTGACCCAGCCCAGCCTCTGCCAGTCGCTGACGGGCGCAGACGGGCCCACCCTTGGCCCGGGCACGCCCGCGTGCGTCCCGCGCTGCGTGGGGCCCAGTCCGTTTATAACGTGTTGAGCCGCCGGGGATTCTGAGTATTGAAGTCCCCCCTGGCGCAGCGGTATGGGCACTCGTAGATGATCTCAGCCGCAGGAAGGAAGCAGCAGTCCCCGTGGAGAGTAGAAGGCAGGGATTTCCCTCAAAAACAGGTCAGACTCGGCAGGGAGTGAATTAATAGCGTGGTCCGCGCTGCATGGGGCCCAGTCCGTTTATAAGCGCCTCCTGGCGCGGGTTCGTGACGTGTTGCGCCACCGGGGATTCTGGGTATTGAAGTCCCCCCTGGCGCGACGGTATGGGCACTCGTAGATGATCTCAACCGCAGGAAGGAAGCAGCAGTCCCCGCGGAGAGCAGAAGGCAGGGATTTCCCTCAAAAACAGGTCAGACTCGGCAGGGAGTGAATCAATAGCGCGTCCCCAATTGCATTTCAACTTAATTATCAATAGTTCATTATATATCATACAAAGGTAAATCAATGAAATAATTAATTTGTCATTCATTTTGTTCATATCACAGAGAAAAAAACCATTTTAACAACTGTGGGTAAAGAACACTCATAATTGAGCCCTGAATGGGCATAAATATATTTGTTATCATGGCATCCTACTGTGGGACAGCAGACTACCTCAACCAACAAAATTGAGTCCTGAATGGACGAACGTCTGTAGCTTTACAATCAATGGCTTCATCTATACTGAATCAAAATTAATACTCAAGGATAAAAATATAATAGAAATATAATACTGGTAAGGCTCCTGCCCCCATACTGTGGTGTCTAAGGGGGGTGAGGTAGAAATTACCATCATCAACTATTTACCTTCCTACAGCATTGTGAGTTTCAAACATCAACACCCCTCAAATGTACCCTAGGTGGCTTGCTAGTTCTTCTCCTGTGTTCAGGCCATCAGGGAAGGTGGTTTGTAAATTGATAATGAGCCTAGATTCAAGACGCCTTAGCCGTAATTCATGATCGCCACCCCGGGCACTGACTGGTACATGATCTAGCCAATAAAATGTCAACAAATTCCTATTGCTATCATGGAATTTGGCAAAATGCCTGGCTACAGGATAAGTGAAATCCAGATTCTCAATAGCTCGGGCATGCTCTAAGATACGGCGCTTCGTGGGGTGGATCGAACTCCCGATGTACTGCTTGCCACACGGGGAAAGTAAGCAGTACACACAAAACAGCGTATTGTAAGTAAAAAACTTGTTAATGGCTCTAGGCTTAGGCATGTTTGGGATTCTATACAGAGAACCTTTTTACTTCCTTTGCACGCCTTACATTTAAGGCATGGAAAGAAGCCTGTGAGAGTGCTGATGCGTGGAACAAATGGGATTGGTTTATAATAGCTTCTCACTTCACTAGTGTCTCCTTTAAGGATTTACTCCTTTTATAGGTCACTTGTGGAAAAGCAGGAAGAGAATTTCCTATGATCCCATCAGCTCTCAAAATGTGCCAATTGCGGCACAACATTTTTCTCAAAGAGCCTGTTTCATTAGAAAAGGTTGTAATGAATCTAGAGATGTCACTATCTTCCCTATTGGGTTTCTCCTTCTTCTGTAACAGTCATTGTCTAGGGATCTTGTTTACCTTGATTGAGGTTTTGGCCAACAGTTCCAGGCAGTAGCCCCGTGACTTGAACGGTTCAATTGCTAAGGACGCCTCATTCTGAAAATCAATGTCTAGAGAACAATTCCGTTTTAAACGAAGCATTCCCAGTATACTGTTTTTCAGCGATTTCTGATGACTACTACGTGTTTCAAGTACAGAATTCCATGCTGTGTCTTTCCTATATAGGGTCATACAGATTTGATTGTCCCTCACAAATACTCTCAAATCTAGGAAAGACGCTTCTGTTAAGCTGATGTGTCCACTAAAATGCAGATTCAAAGTATTGTTATTTAATTCTGCAATATACCTCTCAGCTTCTTGTTTAGGCCCCTTCCACAAAATAAACAAATCATCAATGTATCTATACCATGTGGCGATACAGCTGACCCAATGATTGTACTGATCGACCCAAGCCACCTGCTTCTCCCACCAGCCAACAAACAAGTTTGCGTCGCTGGGGGCGAATCATGTGCCCATCGTCGTCTCCTGTATCTGCTGAAAATGCTGCTTCTGAAATAAAAGATGTTATTTGTCAGGCAGAATACGATAAATTCGACCAGCATCACATTGTGTTCAGAAAAATGTAAAGATCTGCTCCTAAGAAAATACTTTACAGCCTTAACTCCCTGGGTATGTTCAATGCAAGTATATAAACTTGTTATGTCCAGGACAATCATCCACATATCTGATTCACATGGTATATTCATAATATTTCTGATGAAATATGTGGTGTCCTTGATATATGAGGGCAACATACGAACAAACTCTGCCAAGAAGAAATCAATGTAATGGGACATGCTTTCAGTCAAACAACCCCTCGAGGACACAATTGGACGCCCTGGTGGTCGAACCGCGTCTTTATGTACTTTTGGCAAGTGGTAGAGTGTGACTGTGATCTGGTATGGGCATGTTAAGAATTTGAATTCATCAATGTCAAGCATTCCTTTGTCCATCCATTTCTGAATGAGCTCATGATACGCTGTGATACTTTTGATACACTCATCTTTAGTGATCCGGATGTAACATTTATTGTCCGTCAGTTGCCGTAGTGCCTCTTGTTCATAGTACCCCCGAGTCATCAAAACCACGTTCCCACCCTTATCAGAGGGTTTGCAAATCAAATCTGAATTACTAGTTAATTATTGTAGTGCCATGCGTTGCCCTTTGGTAAGGTTGTTCTCCAGATTCTTAGGTGTTGCAGATCTACGTTTTAGCAAGTCCTTCTTCACAGACTCTTCAAATGTGTCTATAGTGTCAAATGGAGTTATTGGCATAAAGGTGGATTTTGATTTGAAATGCGTTTTTGGTGCTTTCTGTTCTATGCCATAACGTGATGTTAGAGACTTCTTGAGACATGCTTTGCGGGTCATCTTCTCTCTGACTGCTCAAAATTTGTAATGTCCTAAGGTCTTCACCTGTTAGGGCATCGATTGAGCTGGCATGGGCACTTTATTGGATTCCGTCAGTTGTTTGGCGGGCGGGTGTTGCAGGCCCTTTAACTTGAAACATTTCTGTAATTTCAGTTTTCTAGTGAATAGGTACAAGTCAATTCGAGTTTGTGTATACTCTAACCTCTAAGTTGGACAAAAGGTGAGCCCTTTCTTTAATACAGAGTGTGAGTGTTAATTTTTTTGTTGTCAAGTTAATAATGGTTAAGCCTTGTTCCGAAGTTATTTCTTGGATCCTCTCTTGCTGCGAGTCTGGCCCGCAATCCCTTGTCCTTGCTCTTGACTTGTTCCTGCCGCCCCTTTTCGTCTTCCTACGGCATCTTGTTTTCTCGTTCCTTGGGATCTGCCCCACCCCCCTCATTGTCGAGAGTCCCGCATCAACTGGAATCCTCTAAAAAACGATTCCTTGCAGAGGAAGATGCTCCCAAATTTACTCCATCGTCACCCGACTGTTCTGTATCTGTGCTGGCATTCGACTCCGAAGTTTCTCTTACTTCTATATTGCGGGGTGTTGCACTCTTTATATATATATATTGCCTGGAATAAAGATTTGAAAGCATGCTGGTGTGGCTGGTCTCACGCTGCTGATGGTTGCGCGTATGCCTTGTCTGTTTTTTTGATGTGTCTGACACACCTGTGACCGGCCCCAACTCGTAAGGTTGTGGTGCATCACTTGTCAGATTTTTGGTGATTTGTGAGAAACAAATGTAAGGAGAACCCGCCGGCTGAAGCATCTGTCACGGAAAGGGCTGAATGGAAGGGCCACGTTGAGAGGCCCGCCTCACCAAGGATGTGAACTTTTGAAACAGCCAGAGTTTGCCAAAAGGATTTTTTCCTGAAGCACGACGTGCAGATGAATTTCACTCCGTTAAGGCAAGTAAGGAAGAGTTGAAAACCGGGGTGGTTGTGAAATCTTCCAGTGTCACCTGGGCCATCGGATGTAGCTTAAAAAGGTACTTGACCGAATAAAAGCTTTGAGCATTCGGTAGAGAGTCACATTGGGGAAGTTTGCCAAGATCTACATTGGAGACAATATCGAAGTTGGATTAACAACAAGAGGGTCACATTGGGGAAGTTTGCCAAGATCTACATTGGAGACAATATCGAAGTTGAATTAACAACAAGAGGCATTGTGGACCTTATAGTCCGAACATGGAGTTAATGAGAAATAGAAAGAAGTTAAGGTGAACTTAAAGACATTTAAAGAGAATATTAGTATTAACATAATAAAAGAATGAAGCAAGTACTTACACCTTAACTATACAAAATAATTTGAAAACGCTAAAAAAGACTGCCTCTTTAAGTGAATGGACATTAGTCCTTCTTCAATGTTGAAGTTACGTTTGAAATAGCCAACGATCCCACCCCTGCAACTGTGCATATGATTAAAGGTGTTTTACCTCGGAACGCGTTATGCTGTCTTGCCTGAATAATGCTGTCTTGCCTGGAATAAAGATTTGAAAGCACGCTGGTGTGGCCGGTCTCACGCTGCTGATGGTTGCGCGTGTGCCTTGTCTGATATATATATGTATATATATATATATATATATATATATATATATATATATATATATATATATATATATTTTAACAACACACGATCCAAATCCCTCGGACCGATTCTCAATTAAGGGCACTCCAAGCCATATCAAATAGTTTTAAATGCCATATTTATTTACTGCGCTGCAAAATCTAGTCAAACAAACGCGATTCGGCGTTCCCGCCTTCGTCAGTGTCGACTGATTACACAATATGCATGTTTAAATAAAGTTAAGCAGTGACATTCAGTCACGTGATTAAAAGCAAACATAAAAAACGGCACATTCAATTTCTATCATTAATGTGGCGCCCATCTTATAGTGTCTAAATGCCTCGCAATTGTTGTCATTATATCACCATTTCCTATTTTCATACATTGTATTGATATAGGTTGCTTTGTATATTCAAATCACATTTCATTCTAATTTTATTATTTAGCCCTGAATGGGCTTTGATTTCTTGTTAACATCACAAGATTAATTCTGTCACCACAATTGTCAGAGCTTTGCGGCCTGTTTTGAGGTGCCCGTTACATCAATCACAAGGGTTCCCATCTTGCCTTGAATAGGCTTCATCCCTTTTGATCCATGCTTGATAGTTCAGATGATTTCGTTCTCAGAGTAAAGAAGGAAAGGAAAGGAAAGGGAAGGGAAAAGACAGGGAGAAGGCAGTCGGGAAGGAACTAGTAAGGATGCACAGAGATGGAAAGAAAAGTACATTCTATCCAATATGCACCCACATCTCCTCTTCATTGTTCAATCCCATCGGTTTCTTAGTTTGAAGCATTATGATGTATCTCGATTCTAGGGTCCTAAGTTTTTCACCCAGTCTTCATAGTGCCTAGCCACTGGGTAGCTCTGGTCTTTTGTATTTATGGCCCTCATGTGCTCCAGGATTCTCAACTTTGTCTGTTTCGTGGTGCTGCCCACATACCTCTTACCACATGGGCATACCAAACAGTATACAGTGAATTCTGAATTACAGTTGAGTTGCTTAGAAATGATGGTCTTTTTCGGTTTCCCTGGTACTTCAAACTCCTTAACCTTATGTGAATTCTTACATGCTTGGCACTTCATGCACGGGTAAAACCCCGGAGTGGGGACATTCCGCCTCCCTTAGGATACTCTTGCAATATCCCCTTTGTTCAAATCTCTTTTTAGATTCTGTTCTAGCTCTGATATATTCGTCCTCTGTGGAACAATTCCGCTTTATTCTTAGGAATTCCCCCAGAGGAATGTTGTTAACTACACTGCGAGGGTGGCAGCTTCCTGCATGCAGGATAGTGTTTCCTGCCGTGGGTTTCCTATATAAGGCTGTCTGGATGCACCCATCCTGTATATACACTCTTAGATCCAGGTAGAACACCTCTTTTTTACTGATGTTGCTGGTAAATTTTAAATTCTGGTCATTGGTGTTGAGGATCCTAATGTATTCTTCAGCCTCACTTTGTGTACCACGCCATATGACGAACAAATCGTCTATATAGCGCATCCACAAAGCTATCTTTTCCACCCATTTCTCATTTTCACCCGCCCAGGCCACGTGCTCCTCCCACCAGCCCACTAATAAATTCGCGAAGCTGGGGGCGAAGCACGTGCCCATCGCGGTCCCCTGCAGTTGTAGATATAGTTGGTCTGAGAACAGGAAAATATTGTTTTTTAGGCAGAATTCTGTCAATTCGCTTAGCATGTGATTGTGTGTTCTGAACCTTAATGGCCTCCTATCCAGGAAGTAACCCATGGCCTTCAGGCCATCCTCATGTCTTATCGAGGTATAGGGGCTAGCAATGTCCAATGTTATTAAGATAAAGTCTTCCTCCCACACCATCCCTTGTATTGTCCGCAAGAAATCCTTGGTGTCCCTCAGGTAAGAACTTAAATCCTTCACCAGTGTTGCAATGAAGTTATCAATGTAAAAAGAGTTTTTTTTCCAAAAGGCTTTCCTTGGCGGACACAATCGGTCGTTCAGGCGGCCATATCTTGCTTTTATGCACTTTAGGTAAGTGATAAAATGTCGCTAGTTGTGGGTGTTCACATTTTAAATTTTGCCAATCCTTTATGTCCAGTATACCCTTATCTTTCCATTTTAGGATGAGGGTATTAAACTTCTGTACACTTTCGACAAACTTTTCTCTTTTTATGGGGGCATAGTGTTCTATTTTCTTTAATTGTGAAAATGCCTCATCCTCATATTGTTGTTTATTGAGGATCACTACATTACCCCCCCTTGTCACTTGGTTTTATTATTATGTTGTCGTCTTCTTTCAAGTTCTTAATAAGTTCCCATTCCTTTTTATTCAGATTTCTTTTCGCATCATTGAATTTCTTCTTTTGTAGTTTCTTCATTTCCCCAATCACCACTTCTTGAAATGTATCTATGGCGTCGTGGGTGGCTTTCGGGATGAACTTAGATTTTATTGTCATTTTGCTCTTACATCCTTGTCGGACAATGCCTCCTTCTTCCAGCATTTGTGTTGGTGCTAGCGTCATATCAAGTCTATTGAGATATGACACTAGCACCAACACAAATGCTGGAAGAAGGAGGCATTTATATATATATATATATACACTGAAAAAACAAAGGTTACAGGGACGTTATAGTTAGGGTCATATTCGTAGAAATCCATAGCAATTCAGCAGTTATAGTTACTTGAGCTAACTATAACTTACGCCCCCGCAATGCACTTCTTATGCTCTCACAAATGACATCACTCATGACATGGTCAGGGACATCACTCATGACATCTCAAATGACATCACTGATAACATCTCAAATGACATCACTGATGACATGACCCAGTAATTGTGTGTGTTTTCTAAAAGTTTCTAACTGTTATACTAAGCTACTACAAAACTTAAATTAGTATACTAGGTGTTCTACAAATTAGTGATATTACTTGTAACATATATTATGTGAATGGCTGTGTGACTATGTGCATCCTTGTGCGAGTGCGTGTCTGAGTGGCTGTATGGATATGTGAGTGGTTGTCTTAGTGGCTGTGTGAATGTGCAAGTGTGTGTGTGAGTGGATGTATGGGTGTATAAGAAGCTGTATAGGTGAGCTACTGTCTGTGTGAATTGCTGTATTGGCGAGTGAGTGGGTGGTTCAGTGGCTATATGGGTGAGTGAGTTGTTGTGTGAGTTGGTACATGGGGATATGCACCACTGTATGGGTGATTTGGTGACTATTTGAGTGGGTATTTGGTTAAGTTGTTGTTGTTGTTGTATAGCTTTATTTCGAAATATTTATCATTTCTTAAAAGCATTACAGTGCACAAACAATTTTAAAAATATAGAACAGTTATGCCGTCCGACCATCTAAAAAAAGGAAGTCCAATAGAAGACAGTTTAAAATATGCAGCAATTGTGCAAATCAGCCATCTAAAATACATTTTTACATCTAAGATACATTTTTACAACAGGGAGCAATATACCATCATTAAGAAGAACAAAAGAACACGGCAACAAGTGGCTAAAACCAAGAGAGTCAGGATGGATAACCATTACTGAAGGAGCAATTTCCTCACAGATCTTATCCTCCAAGCCCATCCCAAAAATGTTGCCAGGCAACAAGCAATCAAGGGGTGAGTGTCTGATCTTAGCATCAATAAGGCCTCAGCGTGTGACCGGGTGCCCAGCCTCACGCAAAGGGGTTTCAGCCATCTGCGGCGAGGGGCAACATACGCTGAACACTCAAACATTAAATGGGCGATCGATTCATCCCTGTTAGCACAAAAAGGACAGGTTGCTATGGTTTGCCAGGGTGGTTTCCAGTTCGCTGTCCATGTACCTAGGGGCAGAACTCCAACCCTGAATTTAAAATACAGTGCCCTATCTGTTGGGTTGGCGATCAGGTCCAGGTAGGGTTCTCTAAGAGGGAGATCTTTAATAGCCAAAAACTCAGCAGCAGATCTACATAGGTTGGAGTGGCTCGCTCTCTCATTTCCCACCCACGACCAAAATATTTTCTTTAGCAGCTGTTTAGGTGGTGAAGATCTATTGACCCAAGCGTCTCCCAGACCCAGTTCGTGAAGGAGGCGCTTTACTTCCGCGAGCCAGCCGATCTTATGCCAGCCCGGGGTTGAGAGGAGTTCACGTAGTGCATCTGCGTAACTTGAAAGTTCAGGAACATTCCATATGCGGGCCCATAATAGGAGAGGGCGTAACTTTGCCTGCTCGGCTATGGAGCGTGTACCTGTATCAAGTGGGAGGGGAAGAGTGGGAGAGCTGTAAGGAAGCCGCATTAGGTCTTTGTGGAATTTGTTCTCAAGATGGGACAGAGTGTCAAATTTCTGCGTACCCCAGAGCTCTGCCCCATACAACGCCGCACTCACAGCTTTTGCTCTATAGATATCAAGTATCACCCCGACAGATTTAAGGGAAGAGGCACGATGTTCTTTTAATAACGCACCTGTGACCCTCCTATGAGTCAGAATGATTTTTTGATGGTGTGCCTTCCAACTCATAGTGTCACAGAGCCGGATGCCTAGATAATCAAATTCCCTTACCCTTTCTAATGGGACTGAGTCAAGGGTTGGGGGGTGTACTGTCTTCCTAGGGGGGTTCAACACCAGGAACTTGGTTTTGCTGATGTTAATAGCCAAGCCCCTGGAGTCGCAAAAGCCCTGGAACCTTGATAGCAACGTTTGGAGGCCAGCGGGGATTTCGAAATCAACAGGGTATCATCTGCAAACAGGAGAGTTGGAATCTTCCTGCCCGCCAGGGCGGGTGCATCTGTTGGTAATTGAAGAAGGTGCTCCACCACTCCGTTTAGGTATGGAGAAAACAGAGTGGGGGCTAGCGCACACCCCTGGCGGACGCCCCTGTCTACAGAGATACGAGATGTTTTTTGGCCCTGTGCGCCCCATCTAACTTGAGCAAAGTTGCTCTCATGGAATTTAATGATCAGTGCGAGCAGGTACGGGGGGATGCCCAAGCCCTCAAGGACAGCCCACAATTGGTTGCGTGGGACTAGGTCAAAGGCAGTCCGAAGGTCAATAAAGGCGAGATACAGACTGCCTTTGCCTAGCTTGACCACTTTCCAATAAAGCATAAGAAATCGGAATGTCTGCTCAATCGTGCCAGTGCCTGATCTAAAACCGGCCTGGAAATCAGACAAAACCTGCTTTTCTTCGGCCCACTGCAAAATCCTCCCTAAAACTACTTTCCCCGCTACTTTCTGGGTAGAATCAAGTAGACTTATGGGACGGTAGTTAGCAGGGTCGTCCCTGCAACCTTTTTTAAAAATAGGGACGACTTCCGCACCCCTCCATGAATCTGGGAGGCATCCGCCCGTCATGGCCTCATTCAAGAGTTGGGCAATGAGTGAGCTCCACACCTCCGAGTTAGTCCAGAGCAAATCACCAGGGACGCCATCAGGGCCAGCTGCCTTATTAGGCACAAGGCACCTGATCGCTGCTTCAACCTCTTTGGGTGAAAAAGTGTAGGCTAGGTCTAAGTTAGCTACCGGCACGCTGTGTCTGGGACCCCTATTCTGGCCAAAAGCCCCTAGTGGATTAGAATAGAGTTTAGAAAAATGAGCCAACCAGGCCTCCCCTGTGATGTTGCATGTCAGCAGTGAGTCGACCGGCCTATCCCTTCCTCTGAGCAAGGCCCAGAAACCCCTTGAGTCCTTATTGGAGCAGGCATCCATTAGATCTCTCCAAAAGTTTGTTTCATGGGTATCCTTAGCCACTGCTTGGGCTTTTTTGTAATTTTTCCTAGCACGTGAAATCTGGGCGGAGTCTTTCTTACCAACCGCCCGGATAAGTTCGCTTTTGGCTACACGACAGGCAGAGGAATACCATTGGTCTCTACCCCTAGTTGCAGCTCTCCGAGTGGCCCTGGCCCTGCCCTGAGGGACTATAAACAGGTTACTAAGGGATGCGATGGTCTCCGTAAATGTCGTAAAAACGTCATTATCAGAGTCCAGTGCACCCAAGAGACGCTTAGCTTTCATCATTATGATCCCAGCTTGGGCCATTCTTTCCTCGTCCGCGGCGACCTTTGCCCATTTTAATCGCCTGCCACAATTGGATGGCACAACTTCGTGAGATGATTTCCAATTGGAACGAGGCGATAGTGAATTCCCTACTTCCCACGGGAGGGCAAGGGTTAGGACCAAGGGATTATGGTCGCTATCCGCTGTTTGTTGGACTACCATATCTTGGAAATACTGCCATAGGTTATGGTTTAGCAGTATATAATCTATTCTCGAGGTGTGGCCCACCCTGTTGAAGGTATGCGCACCCATGGAATCTGATTTAGAACGGCCATTAGTGGCCCTAAGGTCGTATTCTAAACAGAGAGAATTGATATCAATAACATTCTGGGTCCATTTTTTGATTGGGTCAAGAACGAGCAAGGGGATGCCTCTCCTAGCATCGTCTTCCCAAGTATCCAAGATGTCTTCGCTGGCTAACGGTTCGAAACAGCAATTAAAATCTCCAGCCAGGACAATGAGGGAATCAATGTTGCAACCACTGAGCTCCTCTTCGACTCCAGTTGAAGAAAGCAATGAGTTCCCCCCCCTGGCCCCACTAAGATACAAATTAAACACCTCTAACTTCCTGCCCCCCGGGCACTGTATGGTAAGTCTCATGAGGTCTGGAGATTGGATGTTTATGTGCCTTATGGAGAGGCCCAATGTGATACTGACCCAGATAAGAAGGCCACCAGAGGGGCGGCCTTTACTGCCCTTAGGTTTAGATGCTGGTACAGAGTAGGTCGTAAAACCCACCCTATGGAAGGGCTCCAGGCACCAGGTTTCTTGGAGGAGGCAGATCCCAAAGGGCTCCACAAAAGAGTTCCAATCTGGCTTGTCGAAGTTTCGAGCAAGCCCTGCCACATTCCAGCTTAGAATCTTAAGCTGGGATTTACCTGCGGGACTATTGCGGATCAAGGGGGCGAAGGCTGGGGGAGCAGTGTCGAAGCCGACAGGCCGGGAGGACTGAAGAGAAACTATAGAAGACGGCGAGGCAAAGGCTATCTCACTCACAGTTGCAGAAATACTGATGTTACGATTAAAGTTGGAAAAATGCAGCGAGCCCTGTGCAGGGGAAGCCTGAGTCCTAGTTTGAATAGGAAGGGCAGGACTAGTCCCAACCTGGGTAGTCCACAGGGGACAGGTATCAGCTTCCACCAAGAATGCCTGAAGCTGAGTAGGTGGTACCAGGACAGGAGACATTGGAAGTCAGTCAACATCCTCGAGACAGTCGAACCTGTTTGAGGTTGTTAACCCGAGCTAGCCTCCAGTTGGATTATGCTCCCTGAAGGAATACCCCCAGCTAGGCTGGTGGGGAACCATGGACCAATTGCCCCTGTGTGAGTGTACAACGCGAGGTGGATAAAAGAATGACAATGGCCTCGGGACAATAGAGGAGCCCCCATCTTGAACCGCCCAGGAGCAGATGTAATTAGCCGTGTAAGGATCTTCAAACGTTACGACTATACAATCGCCGGGAATGGATTTCCTTGTTGAGCCCACCCATGGTACTCTACGTACCATTTTGACTCTACTCCTCCTGCCATTAGGGATCGGTCTGTAAGTGCTAAGCCAGTGCATGACCTTGTTATGTAAGGAGCGGTGGTATTCATGGTGGTCATTCTCTGCCTCCGGCACGCCCGTCAAAACCACCACATAATCATTGGCTTCAGGCGGGAGATCAATATACCCCCCTCGAAAGTTGCTCTTGGTATGCGGACCCCCAGTAGGGCGAGAGAAAGTTTTATTCTGGGAGACCTGAGTAGGGCGGAGGTTGGAACTATTAGGATTCTGCCTCCTAGGGGCAGCCATATTGGTACGGGTGTGTGTTTGGCAGGTAGAAGCGTTTGTGGTGTTAACCCCGGACGGGGGTGCGGGATTTGTTGTGACGACTCTCTTAGTGCGTGGTTTTGGGATAGGCTGAGAGGGACAAGGTACAGTAGGGTTGGAAGTCAGGCCAACCGAAACTGTGGGAGAAGGGGTAGAAACCTGAGGAGCAGTGTTATTCTCTATCAAGCCCTGGTGTTCAAGACCTCTCAAGCCGAGTGTAGCCAAGGCTATAATGCTTTTCTCAATCTCTAAGAGATGGTTCTCGATTCGGGAGAGTCTTAAATCCAGGGGAGATAAAAGACTTTTTAGGGTATCCCAGACCACTCCTATGAATTCCCTTTCCCTCCCCTCATGGTCATTTAGGACGAGGTCTGCTCTCTCAGTTGATGGATTGCTATTGGTGGCAGCAGGAGCTAATCCATCAATATCCGTGCACCAAGGAGCCTGAGGGAGAGTATGGAGCCTTCCCAGACTACCGTCAGCTGAGATGTTAACAGCGTTAGGTAAGTATGCCCCCCGATTTTTGGTCTTCTTCTGTGAAGAAGTTGAACTAGGGATACGTTTTCTTTTGTGTGAATTGGCCGGGATGCTATCAAGTCTACCATAGCAAGTGGACGCAGCAGAAATATCCGAGGAATAGGAAGTGGAAGAGAGGGGATGGTGAGGGCTACCCACAGGGATGAGCAAGCTTTCGGGCAAGGATGACGGGCACGGGGGGGGGGGCAGAGGGGCGAGCAAAACTGGGGTGACATGAACATCAGCCATCGTTGTTACACACTGTTGGTTGGGTACGCGCTTTGGGGTGATGGCTGATGCTATATGCCCTAGGGAAGATTTCTTGGAGTTAGCAAACTCGAGTGACAACTTCGTAGCAGCATCCAAGTCGAGGGACACTCTAGTTTGGAGTTTAGTAATTTCCTGGTCTATGGCGATATTTGTGCGTGTAATAAAATCATCCATAGGACCATTGTGGACCAGCCCCCCCTTGGCAGCCCTATTGCGAGTAACACGAGTACACATGAATGCAAAAATAAGCTACCCGCCTGAACAAAATCAGTGACCAATGACAATTAGGGAGAGGGCGAGGCTAGGGCGAAGGAGAAGGGGCCCAGACCAGACCTCTCAGACCTCGAACGGCCTCAAACGGCCCGCTCTTAGCCCGGTCTTCGCCCCGAGCTGCGTCCCGCGCTGCGGGAGTCCCGTTCCTATATGTAGGGACCGTTATGGGCGTTGGGCGGGCCACGGTGAGAGCGGACCGGAAGGTCTTGCAGGGTCAGGCGGGGACTCCTGGGCAATGGAGTCCCTGCACACGCTCGCAGCCCCGCAGTGCCTCGCACCCAAGCCCAACACAACCACAGCGCCAGGTGCAGCAAACAGAATCCAGCCCCCAGCCAAGTGAGGCGAAGCGGCACCCGCGGAGCGGGTGCGGCGAGCTGTGAAGACAGGCAGCAAACAGGCAGCAACAATCCCAGGTAAGCGCCAGGAAAAGCGCTATCAGTACAAGAGGCGTCCCCTCTTTGGTTAAGTGAGTTGGTATGTGAGTGGCTGTATTGGAGAGTATTTGTATGGGCAAATTAGAGGTAGTGTGAGTACTTGTATTAATGTGAGGGGCATGAAAGTGGTTGTGAAGATGTGTGAGTGAGTATGTGAGTGCTTGTATGAGGGAGTGGCTGTGTTGAAAGGCTGTATGGGCGAGTGACTGGTTTTAAGTAATTGTATAGGTGGCTGAGTGAGTGGGTGAGTAGCTGCATGGGTGAGTGATTGATTATATGTGTAGCTGTATGGTTGTGGTTCTGTGATTGGCTGTATGAGTGAGTGAGTGGGTGTATAAGTGTCTGTATGGATGAGTGAGTGGTTGTGAATGTACCTGTATGGGTCTATGAATGGGTATGTGAGTGGTTGTTTGGGTGTATGAGTAGATGAATGAGAGATTGTATAGGGGTGTGAGTGGGTGTGTGACTGGTTCTGTGGATGATGTAATGAGTGATGTCATCAGTGATGTTGTTTGAGATGTCATGATTGATGTAATATATGAGGTCATAAGCAGTGCATTGCCGGGGCATAAGTTATAGTTAGCTCAGGTAATTATAACTGCTGGATTTATGTGGTCTTGTACAAATAAAATATTACCCTAGCTATAACAACTCTGTAGCCTTTGGTTTTTCTATGAATTACTGTGGGGTTTTTAAATTCTATTTCCTAACTTTTGTTTTCTTTAGTGAGTTTGTACTGTTTTTTACTATACTGTTCTTACTATAATGAATATTGTAACCTTTAGTTCTTAAAGTGAATTTCTACATGTTTTAGTGTCATTTCCTCACTAAAATGACTCTGTTACCTTTGTTTTTTTAGTGAATGGTTCTGTGAGTGGGTGCATGAGTGCCTGAGTGGGTTTGTCAGTGGGTTTGATAGTGTCTGACTGCATCTGTGAGTGGGTATAAGAGTGTCTGAGAGGTCGTATGAGTGTGTATGAGTTTGTCTTTGAGTGGGTGTATAAGTGGCAGTGCGAGTGGGTGTATGGGTGCCTCAGTACCTCTATGAGTGAGTGTATGAATACCTGAGTGAGTCTGTTACTGGCTGTGTGAGATCCTGAATATGTGAGTGGCTGTGCAAGTGTCTGTGTGGGTGTGTAGCAGCCATATCAGTGATTGGGCTACAACTGAGCAGCACCTGCTGCTTTATTGAAAAAGAGTCCTAGTTTTGCATAAAATATCTACCCAAGTGGAGTACATTCTACTGGTTAATTACTAAGTGGTACCTCATTGGGTAAATATTAAGTATGTATTCTATACTAGAACTGAGTGATGGAGCATAAGGAAATGTCACCAGTAATGCAATATGATTGTTTCTCATGTCTCTTTCTCAAGAAATCTGTGCTAGCATGAATTCTCCTATAGACAGAACAACTAGACTATAAAGAGGTGAATCTCCACCAAACAAGGGTTGTTTTTCTTAACTATATGAAGTAAGTACTTCTTTTTTTGGTGGAGATGTTGTCTTATTCCTGAGCATCACAACACCTCACCAAAATCGGTCAGAAAAGCATTGGGTTCTTTTGGTGAGCTACCGATCATCCTGGGAAAAATTGGGAAGACCTTTGCATACTACTAAGGTGGATGGGGCAGACACAAATGGGAGGAGCTTCCAGGTGATTTGCTCATTTGCATACTCATAGTAATTTGAAGGTAGAACTGTGGACTCTGCTCTCATCAGGAGAGGACAAGAAAGAATTCACTCATCAAAGTGACTGCAGACTGCAGTCTAATAGATCAACAATGCATTCACCTCCACAAAGGATTTCAGATGATTTTTCAATATGAAATTGCAGAGAAAACACACTTCTTTCACCAAGCACAGAAGTTAAAATCATGTGTCCTGTACAGAAGTGTTGCGTAGTTCAAACTAATCTGTAGGATCTGCACATTTGTTGGTCAACATAAACTAGGGGCTTGGTGCGGGACTGATTCCAGACACCCCCACAGGATTTGTTGGCCTATAGACCAGCTAACTCATAGTGCCACTGTAAGCCCCCTATCAGAGAGCAAATGGTTTTCGGCAACCACTGAACATGACAACCCTGACCCCTCAGGGAACATGGAAACGGTACAGAACCTTTCGCTCAGTCACTCGTGCTCCCTTATTCTCAGATGTGTTCAATAAGTTTATTGAATCAACATTTTTCTTGTATAATTCTTCTTGTGTAAAAAACGTGTGCTGCAATAATTAATAGACAGAGGCAGATAAAAGTGATTACGAGCACCAAAAACGTAAATAGTAGATATAATTCTACCATGGCGCTAAAACAGTGTTTATATGCAGGCACATAACAAGGCAGTAATCTGGCATACTCCTCCTATGCAAATCCTACTCTTAGTGTACCTAGAGTGTGTGTAGGTGTGGAGCCAAGAATCCCCCCAAGGGACGATCCAACCCCATTACCTGATGGGAGAGAATGAAGTAATCTGTCTTGATCACAAACTGGACACCCCTCAGGAGATGTCAGACCACTGCTTGGTGAAGTCTAAGCATGTAGGGACCCCTGGTGTCATCTGAAGTGCCTCCTCTATCAATCTATCAGGATGCTCATCTTTTATAATAGAAATCAGACTTCAGATGTTATGGATATGTAGATAGCCCTGTCGTCTCATGGATGAAGATAGAGATGACATTTGTATATAGTACAAAAGCGACCTTTTACATGATGTTCAGGGCATTGTGATAATGGAGTGTCAAGCTAGATGTGTAAACAAGTTTAGTTTCAGGAAAACTAATCCAACATTGTCGGGCACGCAAATATGTGCAAAAGTTCACAGCTGAAATGCTATTGTGAGAACAATCTAAGAAATAAGCTGCTTTGCTACATGGGCCTAACCCAGGAATATAACACCCACTTCTCATACTAATGGTCAATTTCTAAAAGCTATCTAAAAAACCAGCAGACCATTTTAACAATGTAAAAACTACTCTTAAAATCATCCTTTTTAGCGCCGAGACACCCCTGGTTATTTGAGCGCTTTACAAATCTCAAAAATAAATAAATAAATAAATCTCAAAGAGAGCTTTCCTTTAAAATATTCATTTAAAAGGCTTTAAGTCCTTATACCATTTGAAATACCAAGCACTCAGAGACCCATGGTGCCTAGAAAAAGCTGTTTTGGTTCATTTCCTTTAAGAAATAGACCAAATTGTTCCCACACGGGAAAGCCAATTGTTTATGTGTTCTGAGTGGTAGACGCAACATTACTGTTGACCACAACCGCAGACGATGTTACCAAAGGTGCAACTCGTAGCATGTTTATGGAGTGACGGTGACTCAATCGAGTTCCCACAGCAGCCTCTGAAGGAGGCATTGTGACCCATAAGTGTTACGCAGAGCAGCTGTTCATATCACTAGAAGCTGAAGCATCCCAGGGTGGTTATAAGAATGCATTCATTATTAATGGAATACGCCGGGGACAACAATACACATGCGCCATTACGGGGTCGATCAGTACTTCAATGTTGCGCAATCCATTGTGATTCGAGACATAAATCCAGGATGCATTAATGGCTGCAAAGCAGACAGCAGAAGACAGGTTGTATGCAGTCAAGCCAGATAGGCCTGAAGGATAAGAGCCAGTGTTCGTTCAGTTCTTGAAACCGAGGTGTGCCAAAGCAGTGTACCATGCACTCAAGGCAACGCAGCACAAGCAGTGCTGTCTCCATTCCTGGTTGAACAGAGTTGTCCATTGCAGAGCAGAAAATTTAAAATCAGGACAAGCAGGTGCCCTCCAAAAACACTTCCAACACGGAGTGAATGAAAGATGGTATAACTCCAAAAATTGACTGAAAGGCGCTAACCAGACCAGAGCCGTTATATTTTAAAAAGTGCTCTATCCCTTTTGTATCAGACATATTAAAGATACGGTGGACCAGCTCCCCAAAATGCAGTGGGAAGTTAGTAAGGAGTAGTGTCTTTAACTCAGACGAGGACCTTGCAGCCTGGAGATCAAATGTCTCTCTGGCTGATGTTAAGGTCACATCCTATTTAAAAAGCATGGCTTTCAGTTTGCTCTGAGAATCAAACTGTATGTTGGAAACATTTATCGAAGGCCATAGAGTTGCCTCCCTAACTGTGCGGGCAGGTGGAAACAGTACTTTTGTGCAACAAATCACTAAGGAATTAACCATCACCAGATAGGCGATGCCCAGGTCCATTCCGAAGCAACCTTGATCATTCAGAATCAAGTGGCTCCCATTCAAGAGCAGCATGAACAGCGGATGAATCACTGCAGCTGGAGAACCCTTCAGATAACACAACAGGTTTGCTACAGAAGCATTGCATGCCCCATGAAGAGAAATGGCCTTGCAAACTAAGGATCCGCTTAAAGCATCTTTACACTCGGAGCCACTAAGAAAAACTTAAATGTTCCCATTCATGCATCTAAACCTTAACTGTAATTCCCAACACTCATTCACATACACTTCCCCTAGTGCTTCAAATCTCCCTACCTGTTGGTATTGTAGGCAATATTGTAATTGAAAAGTCGTGACCAGTGGGGTGATGTAACTATGGATTATCCAGTCTGTGGATGGTGTCTCAGCCATGGTGAAAGGTAATTAGTCAAATTTTTCAACGTGCAACATGGTATATTTTGTATATCTACATGCTATTACTATCTGTGTATCCATTAGATTATATTCAGAAAACAGACTAGAACTGTTGATGTAACGCCATAGCACATGGCGAGAATGTAATGTTTATAACATCTAGCTCAGTGTTACGATGGACTGTAATTGTGACTGTCCATGTTGTAAAATACACGTCTTGCTGTATTATGTCCATTGCCGAAGACACTATGTTGCAAAGTGAATAAATCCTGGATGATAATGTGGTAATACCATTATCAACCACAGACAAAGCCTTTTCTGAATTAATCCTGTCGATCTTGTGCAATCTCTCAGCAGCTTCCTGTTGAGAAATCTTCCACAGCTCGTTGTATATTCCATACAAAAAGAGATTTTGATGTGGGTTCTAGGGACCTAATAAAAAATCCCTAAGAGCCATGTCATCAGAAAGAAGGGACAAGTGTTGCTTCACCTGGGAAAGTGTTGTGGTGTTTAGCCAATCTAGGCACAACGTCCCAACATTATATGACGTCACCACCCCAAGGGGGATATTCTCAAGAATGTGCTATAATCATCGCCAAAATAGGTTAATACAATTTCACATATCGCTGTCTATCATGGGAAAATAACTCCTTGTCAATGTCACATTCGCAACACGGCAGTAAGATGCGATAGTTCCCCCATAATGCGTCAAATGTCTGCGAAAACATTACTGGGACGATGATACAAATCCAAACCCGAACGTGAAAAAGGTTGCATTGGGCCCAACTGCGATAAAAAAGTCAGCGATAAGCAGCACCAGGCCTGCAAGTCCCACAAGTCAGGCTGCAAAAAACAGCATAAAATCGGCAACAAAAAACACAAGCAGGATGCAAACAACTGCGAAGCACCATGGAGGTAGCCGGAGCAAGTACAGACGACAACCAGAAGTACAGACGACAACCAGATTCCCACAAGCCCCACGGAGGACTAGCCTGGAACTCCGGGTCAGGGAAGGGCAAGGAGAAGAAGAAGAGGAAGACACGGTTCAGTCCGCAGGAAAACAGGATCCCGATAATGGAGGTGACACTGCCATCATCTAATTGCCATTGGTGAAATTGTCAGCACTAAATGTTGCACTTACACTTGTCTGAGTGATGTGCCAATGCAGAGGAGTGACATGCACACAGGGAATGTGTCTTAGAATGAATTTATTTGCACATGCTGTGCCTGTGGTAATTTTGTCCTGTCCCATGATTGCTATGGACAGTCCCAATGTGATAGTGTCCCTATGGGCTATTCCTGCTGCTTTACTGGGGTGTGGCCACCTGCGTCATCCTCATCATCATCGTTCGGTGCATCTGGCACATGGATCCATGGGGCATTGGTGCGTACAGATATGCAATGATCATCTTGCACATTATTTGTGGGCTGTACAGCAGTCTTCCACCTGTGATGTCCAGGCACTTAAAAATGCCAAATGAGCGCTCCACAATTCCCCTGGTGCATTTGTGGGCCGCATTGTGCTGCCTCTAGGCTTGTGTGTTCGTGGCTTGGAGTGGTGTCATCATCCACGGGCAGAGTGCATATCCTTGATCACCTCTGACAGGGGAGAGAGATGTGTCAATCGGTGGTGCTGCATTCTGTGTTGGCAGGCGTATTAATATATTGGTGTGTGATGTGTGGGACTTTGGGATTCATGTTTGACATGTCTTGCATGTGGCAAATGAGCGGCATCCATGTGTATTAAATTGCCTCAAAGCCGCTCCTCACTCCCCCAAGCCTATTTACTTGTGTGCGCTACGCGGTTGCATCGGATGTATGACATTACAACGCATGCTTTTACCACGCATGCTTTTACATCGCAGTTTTTACAACGCATACCATTACAACGCATAGCGCTTTGGGGTGCTGGATAGTGAATAGTTTAATTTACTATTCCAACTCCAGTCCCCGTGGATAGTAGGAAAGGTGTTGGATAGTAAATTACATCTATTTCCTATCCCAGAGCACCCCCCATCGCAATGCGTTGTAATGGTTTGCGTTGTAAAAGTTGCGATGTAAAAGCACTGCGTGGTAAAAGTTGCGTTGTAAAGGATGTTTCCCGTTGCATCACTTGCACTCCTAAGACACACCATTGTCATGACTGTCTGCGCATGTCCACAAGCCCGACAACGAAACTGTGATATTGGCCATTGAAGGTGGTCTGCCACGTGTGTGTATGCTTATGGTCAGGATATGGCGGACACAGAGACACACGCAGTAGTTGCTTTGGTGGCCATCCCGGAGGTGAACCACGCCCTGAGTCACGGGCTATTAATTTCCGCTCCTACACTGGCCCAGCCCAGTCCACTTACGCTTACAGGCAGGGACTTCATAGCTACATGTCCAAGGTTTACCCCACTGCCTGAGGTAACATGGTTGCGTCACATGCCCTTCACCCAGTGCTTCAAATCTCCCTACCTGTTGGTATTGTAGGCGATATTGTAATTGGAAAGTCGTGACCAGTGGGGTGATGCAACTATGGATTATCCAGTCTGTGGATGGTGTCTCAGCCACAGTGAAAGGTAATTGGTCTAATATTTCAACGTGCAACATGGTATATTTTTTATCTCTACGTGCTATTACTATCTGTATACCCATTAGATTATATTCAGAAAACAGACTAGAAATGTTGATGTAATGCCATAACACATGGTGAGAATGTAATGTTTATAACATCCAGCTCAGTATTACGATGCACTGTAATCCTGACTTCAACACTACATACACCAGCAGTATATGTCCACATGGATATGTCTGTGCTCTGCGTACTTGAGTCTGTCCAGCACATCACCTTCCTCACTTGGCATTGTGTTCATTCTGCTTCATGGGTCACTTGCCTCCTTTTCACATACTTGGTTCCCACCTCTCACCACATCCTGCTATTATGTGGCAGAGGTGCCATGACGTGGATGGTTTGTCTACATGGCTGGCCCCTGTTACCACAGTTCCTTGTGTTGTCATGTCTTGTAGGTGGGCATGTTGTTTGGCATGTTGTATGTAATGTTGTAACTTTTGCATTCCCACAGTTGTGAGTTGCATCATTGTGGAGTTGAGATGTGTGGTGTGTTTATTTGGTACATTCCAACAAGCAGTGCATTTCCGTAGGTTCCATCCTCAAAGCGCTGGTTGATGATGGACTGTTAGAAGATGTAGGAATCATGCACACTGCCTGGGTAGTTGACGGCAATGTTGGTGAAGAGTCCCCAGTGGTCCACTATTGCCTGCACATTGATGGAATGCATGTGCTTTCTGTTGCGGTAATTGTGTTCAGTGTTGGCAGGGGGCACAGGTAGAACATGTGTGCAGCCAATTGCCCCCAACACGTGCGGGAAGACAGCTATGGTGTAGAAGCCTTGCTTGGTCTCCAGCTGTTCATGTGCAGTGTGGGGGAAGTGAAGCTGATGATGGCATCCAAGACAGTTGTGATGAACTTTGATAGGGTTGGCTGTGAGACTCCTCCGACTCTGGCGGTTGTCGGTTAGAAGGTACCAGAGGTCAACAGGTGCAGCACAGCCAGCAGCTTTGTCTGCGGAGTGATGTTGGTTGTCCGCTGTGTTGGTACCCTCACCCTGTGGGCAATGTGGGTCAGGATGCAGAAGATGGTTGTTTTTTAGGCTGTAGTGGGCAATGACTTCCCCTGGCATTAAGTCTGTGAGTTTGGTGCATTTCCGGAAGGACCGCTGTCTTATTCTGCGCTGCCTGGGTGGAAGTCCAGGGGGTGGTCCAGGGATCGGGGGGGGGGGGCTCCATGACATGTGTTGGTCTGCCGATATGACTCTGGGCTGGGCTCCCTTTTATACTGCAGGTTGTCGTCCTATTTAACACCAGTAAAAGGCATGTGGTCGTTCCCTGTTGCTAACACGCCTTATCGCCTGTTTTTGGATCGCTTTGCCGATCTGGCAGATCATTGAGAATATCTCGAAGTGGTGTTTTCGTATGTTTTTGCGTTAGTTATCGGTCTCATCCGTGGCGATGTTTTTTGCAGAAACTATCACTGGAAAAGTGGCGATTTTGGCAGTTTGCACCAGTTTGAGAATGGGACAATGACTATTCCGCCACTTTTGCGGTGCTAAAGTGCTGATAACTCGGCGATAAGTCCTTCAGAATATACCCCCAAGTGTTCTGTTTGTACATATAACTGATCAGGCCTATTGATCTTAAACTCTTCTGTGTTATTCAGGAATCTAGATTGACACCTGTTTGTCGGGGGGAACAGCCATCACAACGCAACTTTTACTACACGTTTCTATTACATTGCATGCGTTACAAAGCCTGCGATGTTACAACGCGTAGTAAAAACTACGCATACCATTACATCGCATGAGCTTTTACAACGCATGCGATGTTATGGCTATCCACGTCGTTGTGAGGAAACTGAGGCTGTTTCCTCACAACAACGTGCACCGCCCCCTTGAAGCAGGAGCAGGAACCGGGAGCAGAGACAGCGATACTGGAACCACGAGGAAAGAGGTAAAGGGGTTTGCGCTTTGGGTGGGGGTTACCTTTGTAGGCTTTAGGGTAGTGTCAAAGTATTGTTGTGTGGGGTTGTGTTTTACGGTTTAGGGTATTTTTAGAGTGTTTGTGTAGTGTAGTGTAGTGTTTTAGTGTAGTGTCAGTGTTTTGGGTTTAGTGTAGTGTTGTAGTGTTTGTATAGTGTAGTGTATTAGGCTAGTGTCAGTGTTTTAGGGTTTAGTGTAGTGTTGTAGTGTTTGTGTAGTGAAGTGTTTTAGGGTTTAGTGTAGTGTTGTAGAGTTTGAGTAGTGTTTTAGGGTTTAGGGTAGGGTTTAGGGTAGTGTTCTCGTGTTTGTGTAGTGTAGAATTTTAAGGTTTAGGATAGTGTTGTAGTGTTTGTGTAGTGTAGTGTTTTAGGGTTTAGGGTAGTGTTATAATGTTTTTGTAGGGTTTTAGGTATTAGGGTAGTGTTGTGTGTGTGTAGTGTCGTGTTTTAGGGTAGTATGGGGGTTCGTGCAGGGTAGAGTAGTGTTATTGTAGGGAGAGGACTGGGGGTCGGGGGAGGGTCGTGTAGGGGTAGGGTAGTCACTTACCTTGCAAACTTTTACCAAGAGTATAGCTTTACCACTCATGCCTTTGCGTTGTAATGGCATTCGTGGTAAAGGCATAGTCGTGGTAATAGTTTGTGTTGTAATGGCATGTCGTTGTCATTGGCAACGCGGAGTAATACCCGCATTGTAATGGCATGCGTGGTATTAGTATGCGATGAAATGACATACATCCGTTTGTCGGCCAAACCAACCATCTCATCTAATTGGGGTCTGATGAATTGAAATCACCATTACGCATCATGGTATCTAGTGTGCTCTTACTGGAGTGTGTAAAGTGCTGCCAATTCTCGAAATGTGAGAATGCAGGAATACACAGTGTGTTCAAATCCTTCATTTGGGCTAATGCAAGACAAGAAGTTAGCTGCACTGTTTTATTCAGGAAAATTATTTGATGTGGTATGAGGCATGCTCTAAACAAGGCCTCAGCTCCCTGAACCTGCCAATCTTTAGTCCCCCAGACAGAATTAATTTTGTATCTATGGTGTGTTTCCAAAACTCAAAACTGTGTGTAGACAGTTGGGAAATAAAAGAAGCAGAGTATACCAGCTTGGTGTTTGTTAGCATATTTTTCTTTGCAGGTTTAGGTGGAAGCCTATAATAATACGTGGCTGAGTCTGATGTCTCAAAACCTGAAAAATAAGCACATTGTTGTGCAAATGTCTTTGAACTACCCTTTGGCAGTGTTGGGCATTGTTCCTATTGTGTGTAATTATAAACAGTGTATGGGACACTAGCTTTGTGTAAAAAATGATTACCATAATGTAGATAACAGAACAGGTCTCCATAATTAGATGTACCATCATACAATTCATCATCAGAAAATGCAGCTGATTGGTTTAAATCTGTAAGCATATTGTTCACTGTTTCAATGTCCCATTCATCAGAGAGGTGATAATATCATTTAAGGAAATGTTAAACAAATAAGGAATTTGCAAAAGTTCAGTAGGACCATACACATCATAAGATACCCTGTCCAAAACTATTCCTTCAGGAACTGGAACTGCTGTAATGTTCACTAGGGACAGATGTACTATAGAGCGTTCTGGGAGATAATGTCCATTCAGAAGTAGGAAAAAGACAGTTACCAAACCAATCCAGAGAGCCAGGAAAAGTAGTCCAACTGTAATCCAGAGATGTATCCATGGAACAACGAAAAGATAGAAAGCATACACCCGTAGCTTAAAAGGGAAAGGGAAAGGCGGTGTTGGCAGTTCAGGTTCCGATGAGAAGTCGTCATAATCCACGAAGTAGCCAGACACAGTCCAGTCCAGTCTATTCTTGGCAGCTTAGCAGGTTTTGCAGACCTGAGAGTGACTTAATCCGTAGCATTTTCACATAGACGTCATAAATTTTTCGAATTGAGATTTCTGTACTTGTTGATTGTACAGTTGTAGTTGTTTCAACAGGGAGAAGTATCATTTCATTCTTGTTTATAGCTTCTCTTGGAGAGTGGAATCTCCTGTCGTTATTAAAGCTTCCATGTGAACTTCCTGTACTGTAGCAAGAGTAGTGCGGCGGCTACTCAGGAGCCCACGCAGCCTACTGTTGAGAATCGGCCTCATAGTGTAGTTTTACCAGATCAAGAGATAAACCTCTTTTCTCTGCAACCAGAAAGGAGGGAATGAAGTACAGTTCTGGTACCTTCAACAGCCAGGACAGTTACAGGCGCTCCTATGATGGTCCGAATTCTTCCTTGTCCACTATTGTTTCTCAGACCAGGTCCCCAATATTCGGGACCCAGGCAGCTCTTGCCGACACAGCCTTCACTTCCCCAGTGGTGGTGAGTTTCACTTGGATGTTGCTTTGTAAAGCCTGGAATTCATTGAGTTCCTGTAAAACAGCCAAACATTCTTTGATGTCAAATGGTGTTTCAGCCGCCACTGTGCTTACACTGTCAAGGTCTGGTGCCCACATTCTCACACCAAACAAGAGTTCATAAGGAGTAAGACCCCCTAGGGATTTTCTTGCCATGTTCTTAAGTGCCCACTGGACCCCATATAGGTGATTGACCCAACTGCCACCCAAAACTAATACCCTTGCTGTTAAGGACTGCTTTAAGTCAAGTTTTTTCCTCTCATACACCAAATTTTCCTCATGATGGTAGGGGGAGGAGAACCGCAAGGCCACACCCAAACTTCTATTGGCTTCTTTGTAAGCCGGAGAGCTAAACGCCGGACCCTGGTTGGATCCAATGGATCATCAGACCAGATCCGGTCTGATGATACGCGCATGAATGATCGCAGCTCGAATGTTTGCAGCACGACCTGGAATATTTTACAACGCCTCTCGTGTGATTGATTTTAAGAATTTCACGGATGCACTTTCTTCCTTTTAATAGTGTAAATTGTATTACTCACTGCTCACGCTAACCGTTGCTGCACTCTGTCGCCCCTGCAACCCCGGTCCACCGCAAGCGTTAGGCTTGTTTGTTGTGGAGGGTGCAGGGCGGTACCTTCTTCCGGGTTCCTTCCCGGTGCTGGCACTGATTGGGCGAGTGTGTGGAGGCGGAGCTGAATGCTAGCCCGTCCTCTACAAAAACCAGATGCCCCCGTATACGCGCAGCGGATGCGTGCAGCGTCCGCGCCGTCCACGCGCCGAAGACACGCCAAAGACCAGCCCGTCTGTGCCCGTCCGGGCCAGGAAGGGGCACGGGGCTGAGGGCCATGCTCCGTTGGCTCAGAACAGGCTGGTAATGTCCTCCGGTCAGTTAAAAGCGCTGCGCCCCACCAAACACGATCACTGCACTACACTTGAGGTACATCATACAGGAAATGCCATCTGCCCCAACTGTAATCTCACACTCACTAACTTTCAACCCTACCCCGACCACAGGAATAGATACAGAAAGCGGAAACAACAACCAAGTGCCAGGGCGCAAGACTTTCTGTTCTACAGTACCAATTGCCGCTCATTACCTAAACACAAGCTAGATATCTTTAACTTGTTACTAGAAGACCAACCCAGCGCACTTTTCCTGACCGAAACCTGGCTACACGATAGTGCATGCCCCGATGTAGCCACTGCCCTCCCTTCCAATTATGCGATTGTTAGGAAAGATAGAGCGGACCAAACGGGAGGCGGGATCGCAATCATTTTTAACAGAGAGCTGAAATGTAGCCTCGACCCTGTAGATATCCCAGACTGTGAAGCTGCCTTTTTTAAAATAACCATGAATCCTAATTTCACGCTATCAGGCATATTGATGTATCGGCCCCCCGGAAATTCCACCCAATGGGCTTCCAAATTAGCTAACTACATCACACCTTTTTATGTAGCCTCAAAAAACTTTTCATTAATTGGAGACCTTAACCTGCATTTAGAGGATCCATCAAACTCCACATGTACCAATTTGCTAGAAGACCTGACAGCTTTAAACATTAGACTACTAAATTCCGGACCCACACATAAGGCAGGACACCTGCTCAACCCTATAATTACAAATCTCATCGAATTGGTATGGCACGATACCACCCCCATATGTTGGTCAGACCACTACTTAATAAAATTTAGCCTTAAACTACCAGCCATTACTCCTGTGCAGCCTGTCTTTCCAGCCACATCAAGGAAAAACTGGAGAACACTCGACATTGTACAATTCAACAAGGTAATCTGCGGAAAAAAAAAAAGAAAAAGGCCAAAACATGGAAGGCATAGCAAAAGCAACACAACAGTGGCTCAGTGACGCCCCTGATTCCTGCCTACCCACCCCTCACACAAAGGGAAATAGCCACCGCCCCCCAGCGCCAAGGTACAACGACTCATTAAAAATTGAGAAAACCAAATGCAAGGCATTAGAGAGACAGTGGCTGAAAGATTACGCACCTGACAAAAAGGTGAGGTATCAAAACGCCAGAAACATATACCATATGCTTGCACGAAAGCCCGAGCTTTGTATGTATCCAACACCATTATGGAAGCAACAAATAGACCGAAAACTCTGTTCAACACGGTTAAGGAATTAGCAGGTGCGCAAACCGCAGCAACTGCCCGCCCGCTTAATGAACGACAATGTCAGGATCACGCTGAATTCTTCACCGACAAAATTGATAAGCTAATCATTGGAATTAATAGCAATAAAAATGATACTACCTCCCAGGCTGACATGGATTATGTCCCCATAGTTAAGGATACCCTAGAACACTGGCCTCCCATTACAACAGACACATTGAAGGCCATCCTCAAGACCATTAAATCTGGCTATCCTTGTGACCCTATTCCCATTAATGTACTAAAACAACTGGATGTCCCTTCTCTCAAAATCATTGTCGATACGTTAAATTCCTCCTTTGAATTTTCTACATTTCCTGCACTTTGGAAACATGCCATGATAAGCCCACTACTAAAGAAACCCCCAGCGAACCCCGGGATACTGTCAAACTATAGACCCATATCTCTTCTCCCTGCCTTTTCGAAATTACTGGAAAGACATGTTCACTCGGTCCTTACTCATTTCACTGAAGAAAACTCTCTCCTCCACCCGTCTCAATCAGGTTTTCGAGCCGGTTTCTCCACAGAAACTGCTTTGCTGGGAGTCACTGAAAACATCCGGAAGCTCCTTGACGACGGTCAAATGGTTGCCCTCATTCTCTTAGACATGAGTGCGGCCTTTGACACCATATCGCACGAAAGGCTACTAACCACGTTAGGAAAAAATGGGATCTGTGGTGTAGCACTTGAGTGGATCAGGTCTTTTTTTGAAACAACGGACGTTCCAAATTACATCTTCGTCAGCATGTTCCGGAATGTTCAGTGCCCCACACGGAGTGCCCCAGGGCTCTATTTTGAGCCCGCTGTTCTTTAATTTATATCTTAGACCTCTGGCCGACTTAGCGGACAGATCAGGACTCACCCTCATGACCTACGCCGATGACTCACAGATCATCTTCTCTCTGTCAGAATCCAGCCCATCATCCCCGTCTCCCCTCAAACAAGGTCTCCATAACATTTTCAGCTGGATGACTAGAAACCAGCTGAAACTAAACAGAGAAAAAAACGGAGATCCTCCTTCTGGGGAAACAACAGGACCTGTGGAACCCCTCCCACTGGCCTTCCCAGATGGGAAACCTCCCAGCACCAGCTACCCAGGTACGCAACCTGGGGGTCATTGTGGATAGCTCCCTCTCCATGGAACAACAGGCCAGCAAAGTCGTAGGCCTATGTTTCACCATCATGAAGTGGCTCAGGAAAATCCTCTGGATGCTGCCCATCTCCACCCAGAAAACCGTAGTCAATGCCATTATTACATCTCGGCTTGACTACGGAAACATCCTATACCTAAAGCTGTAGTACGGCGGCTGCAGCTCGTTCAGAACTCAGCTTCCAGGCTGCTGTGTAGAGTTCCTAAAACCGCCAGGGTCTCGAATCACCTGCGTGACCTGCATCAGCTCAGGGTAGAGAACCGGATTAGATTCAAAGCCCTGAGTTATATGTTCAGGATAAAAGCGGGCACAGCACCAAAATATCTACTAGCACTAGCCCATCCCTACACTCCTAAACGCAACCTACAGTCACAATCAGCAGCCAACTTTGTGTGCCTAGGTTCAAACTCTCAAGAATGGGAGGCAGATCCTTTTCTCACCTAGGATCAACTCTATGGAGTGCACTCCCTCCCTATATCCGCAAGGAGGAAAACTATGCTAGGTTCAGGAAAAACATCAAAACCTGGTTGTTCGGGCAATAACAAGAACGACCCTGCGAACCCCATACCACTCTTCTGTGCTGTATCTCGGCGCCGGGAAACCCTTTTTGGGTAGCTGTGCACCTTAAAAGTTAAAAAAATAAAATAAAATAATAAATGTAGTGTGCCAATTGCGTATGTCCCAATGAAAACTTGCAAATCCTTTATTACAGTTCGAGCATTAGCCGAGCGCTGTGGCCAAACCCACAGGAATTTGGAGGATGAATCCACTGCCACCAAGCTATACTTGTAAGCCCCATCTGATTGTAGGGGGCCACAGTGATCCAAATACACGCAAACCAAGGGCTTGTCTGAAATCCATAGAGGTGTCTATGCTGGACATGCCATGGTGGGGCCTTCATCTGCTGGCAGATGTTGTATTTAAGGACAAAGTCCTTGGTAGACCTGGCCACCAATAGCAGTGCTTCAATAATGAAACCGTAGCAGTAATCCCTGCATAAGCGGAACCCAGACCAATCATATGCAGTATCAGTCCTAATCTGAGATCAATATTTAGTATTACTCAACCCCCCACTCCTGGAATCTGAGCATACAGAATGTTTTGTGCATCTTACTTGTAGGAGTACTTGAGTAGAAAGCCTTTTGGCAGGGCAGTTCCATTGCACGTGGCATTAACTGCCACAATAGTTGTTCCGTCTATCCTCGTACTTGAGTGAACCATTGCAGCAATGGCAGCAGTATGAATTGTTCCATTGGTGGCATTATCCGCCATCAAATTCTCTTCAACTTGAATGCCAAAACATTGATAACTCAATGTACGAATAACATGAGCCTGTGGGAGGCCTTCTTTCAGCTTTGCCATCTGTTCCCAAAGCACCTTGGGGCATATTACCAAGGAGGCGATAAGCGGCAATAATTTCATTGCCTTATCAGCAAAGACACTCTAACGCGTGTTTTGCTGATTTAGCGTACCTTTCAACAACGCCCAACTTTGCATCTCTAATGAGATGCAAAGTGGGAGTTCCAGAGCAAAATAATAGGAGAAATGTCGCTAAGCGACATTTCTCCTATTATCAAGCTGCACGCTAACAAGCAGATCGTTAGGAAAAGTAGCGCTAACCACAGTTAACGCTACTTTCCTAACGCCTGCTTGTGACCTGACTTAGCCATGTAATCCAATGGGAGGTGGATTACATGGCTACAATTACCCTGCCCTATCAACAAGGTTATCACCATTTTCAATGGAATATCGCTGGAAAACCAGCGATAATCTATTGTAAACTGCGATAATCCCCGCTATCGCTGGGATTTTTATCTCCATGGCGTTAAGCGTTGTTAATACAACGCTAACATGGAGATTATCGCCAGCGATAGCCGGCGATTGATTTTCTCACGCTAACAGCGGTCAGCAATAATTATCGCTTCTGCTTGTTAATATGCCCCCTTGTGCTTTACTGTGCAAACATTAGAATCTCTAAATCCATACTGGCCCCAAGAGTGTAAATATTAATTATATTAAACAATAAGTGAGGGGATTTCCGATCCGTATTTTGTAGTGCCAGAATCAGTACTTTGAGTTCTGCCAGCTGTGCTTGCACAGATCCCTAGGGAGTGTGTGTTTTCCCAGGACTGACCTTTTTGTCATGCATGCACCCTTTAACAATAGTGCAAGCGGCAGAATATTGCTGTTTTGTTCCTATGGCAGGCTGGGCAGAACCATCGGTATAAATGATGCATTCATATCGATCTAGAGGCATATTTTCATTCAGCAGAGGATATTCTTGTTTGTACTGCAAGAATGCTTATGTTTGTAATGTAGAGTTGAATCTGTAGTCTACATCTGCTGCAGTGAGACAATTAGCCCATTGAATCCATCTTGGATGGAAAGCTTTAGCATTTGGAACGCTCGCTTTGGTGACTGCCTCTAATGTCGGTACCAGGGTCATAACAATTATGTGTTTTCCCAGCGCTAGTGCTCTCTCTCTTACTACAGCAGTCTGTACCACTGTAAGTATTTTCTCTGTGGATGTAAAATGCATTTTAGCATTTGTGTACGAATATGATTTGTATGCAATAGGTACTGTATCGCCTTCATTGAAAGTGATGTAGGTGTACCCGGTTGGTCCAGCAACTACACAGATCACCTGTTGGTCTGCTATCATACAAACACTGTGTTCTGTGGATCCTCAACTTATTTGCGGAGCAGTCCAATTCATAACTAATTTTGAGAAAAAGAGAGAAACCTTGGTAAAGTCTTAATTCTCATCACGAACTTGTTCATTTAACATGACTGTTCTCCATGTCCCAGACATGGCATATTTTAAGTACGAGATTAATTTTCCTAAATTTTACGACGCATTACTTGCTTATTTGCGGTCTAATGTTCATTTACTGCTTTTTAAATATTCCGGTATTTTATATTTCTGTAATGGTTTTTATTAACTGTACAATAAAGAGTTTATTTAACCCGACACTGATCACCAGGTTAGAAGTATTAACACAAGTGTGCAAATAAATGTGTAGAAAACATCATGTCAGCTTGTTCGGAACGTAAAATATTTGCATGTTCCTGTGTCCAATATTGTACTGAAACATCAGGTGTAATTAAGTCGTAGAAGGGTTTTACCTTTTCTGTGTAATCCAGATGTAAGTTCTGCCAAAATTTTAAAACCCTAAAATGGATTGTAGTCTTCAGGTGGTACATCTTCAATGTAAGTGTGAAACAACTGTGTGCGCACAACTGCAAGTGGGAATTTAACCCATGAGTAGAAAATCTCTGTTCTGAATGCTTTGTGTCTCAACCACGGAGATAACATTTCCACCCGTTGCCGGAATGCCATGTTGTAGTAATTTCATAGTAACTGCCTGTCTGTAATTTTCTGTAATGTTTGGAGCAACTTCCTGCTCCTCAATGTCCTCACCTTGAGATATGGTATGCACTATGTGGGTAACTTTTAATCCTCCAAGAATAAGCTGCAGTCAATACATAGGGGATACAAACTCCAGCAACAGACGTCTCTGGTTAAATGTGAGTAGGGTCTCTGAGAAATCGTGACTGAACTACTCCGATTGACAGTTAAATAAGAACCCAACCAACATTGGCTGTGCCATGTCGTGTAGTTGCTACTAATTAATTGGATCTACATGTTTATTGAACAAAATAAACTAGAGTTTGGTACCTGGACTGATTCCGGACACCCCCACAGGATTTATTGGCCTATAGACCAGCTAGCTCACAGTGCCACCGTAAGCCACATAATCCAATTAGGGAGTAAATGGTTTCTGGCAATCACTGAACATGACAACCCTGACCCCTCTGGGTTCGTGAAAACAGTATAGAACCTTTCACTCAGTCACTCATGCTCATGTATTTTCAAAGAATTATACAGATAATACACAGTGGGACATTTTCAATAAGTTTATTGAACAAATGTTTTTCTTGTATAAAATACATGTGCTGCAATGATTAATAGACAGAAGCAGAAAAAGTGATTAGGAGCACCAAAAGCGTATAGTAGATATAATTCAACGATGGTGCTAAAACAGTGTGTATATGCAGGCATATTACCAGGCAGGGATCTGGCATACTCCTACTATGTGAACCCTTTTCTCTAAGTGTACCTAGAGTGTGGTTAGGTGTGGAGCCAAAAATCCCCTAAAGGGATGATCCAAGCTATTACCTGATGGGTGAGAATGAAGGACCCATCTTGGTCATGAACTAGACACCCCTCAGACGATGTCAGACCGCTACATGGTGAAGTTTCAACATGCAGGGACCCCCGGTGTCAGATGAAGTAACCCCGCTACCAATCTATCTGGATGCTCATCTTTTATAATACAAAGCCTTGTGATGTGCGTATAGATTATTGATGTTATGGATATGTATCTAGCTCTGACCTCCAGTCACAGTCAACTCTCCCCCCAGCAGCTCAGCAGTGTCCTCAATGTGCCACAGCAGCGAGACCTCCTCCTGGTGAGGGTTTGCGCCTGCTGCCATATCTCCTACCTGCCAGATTCCTGCCTGCCTTTATTTCACCAGTTTTATTCATTTACCTTCATTTAACTTTAATGCTAGCCTATCCCTCGGCCGGATTTCCCACTGCTGCTGCCCCTGCAGACCCTCCCCCTTGGACAGCCCCTGCTCCCGCCTCCCAGCACCTCGTCCCACCCCCTCCTTTATTTCATGATGGCCGCTGTGCGGTCGCGCCGCTGGCACGCCAAAGACAAGCCCGTCTGCGCCCATCCATGACCCAACTGCAGCCAGCACCGGGAACGCTGGATCTACAACCCCCCACCGCTACACCCCCGCCGCCCTCCTCGCACTCAATCCCAGAAGAGACAACAACTGCCAGAGATCGATGCCAAACACCACCCACGGCCAGTTCTCCTGCCGACACTGCCGACTTTCCTTCACCATCAACAGCCCCCACACAACCGCAGAACCCACACCGGACACCCGGACCACCGAAGCCCTGACGTGCATCCTCCTCAATGTGCGCTCCCTCCACAGACATGCTACCGAGATCTGGGACCTGCTCGACACTCTCTCGCTAGACGTCACCTTCTTCACAGAAACATGGACCAACGCCACCTCTGCCCCCGACATTGCCACCGCCATCCCCGATGGATACAGGATCCAGAGAAAGGACCGCCCCCACTGCCCAAGAGGACTACTCACCATCGCACACAAGAGCTCCCTCTGACTCTCCACCTCCAGCACGAGCAACCCCCTCTCCAACACCGAGCACCTGCACTTCCAGATCCAAACCAGCCCCAGAACTGTGCTGCACGGGACCCTCGTCTACAGACCCCCCCAGTCCTCACACCCTCTCCTCCACCACCATTGCTGACCTCATCGCACCTAATGCCATCACCTCCATGGACTACATTCTCATTGGAGGCCTGAACTTCCACCTCGACATCCGCAGCGACCCTGACTCCACCATCCTCCTTTACAACCTCACCAACCTCAGACTGAAGCAGCTCATCACCACCCTCACCCACAGAGCCGGCCTCACTCTCGACCCCATCTTTGCAGGAGGGACAGACATCCACTCCAGCCACACCACGCAGCCCCTCTGGACAGACCACTACTGCGAGCACTTCACCTTCAATACCACCACCACACCCAAACCCACCTGCACCCACAACGAAGGAACTGGAGCAAGATCACAGAGGATTATCTAATCACTAACCTCCTCCTCGACCTCCCCCTCTGCCACAAACAACGCCAACTCCGCAGCCAAAGAACTACACCGCTGGATCTCCGGCTGCGCTGAGAAGCTAGCACCACTCCGCCACCCCACCAAACAGCACCCCCTGAAGGTGGCATGGTTCACCAAAAACCTCCAAGAAGCCAGGCACGCATGCAGACACCTCGAGAAACTCTGGCGGAACAAGAAAATCCCTGAAGATCAGAACAACTACAGGAATTTCATGAATGAATACCACCAGCACATAAAAGCCACCAAGCGGACCTTCATCAAGAACAAAATCCACACCAACGCAAGCAACATAAAAGAACTCTTCAACATTGTACAGCGGTTCACCAAACCCCCCAGCGAAGCCGCGGATGTCACACCTTCGCAGAACCTCTGCAACAAGCTCAGCGCCTACTTCCACCTGAAAATCAAGGCCCTCTACGACAACTGCAGCAGACAGACTCCGATATCAACTCCCCTCCCCACCTCCAACAACTTGCCGACCATCACCGCTTGGTAGCCTGCCACCACTGAAGACACCACCGCGACCATGAAGAACACCCACTCAGGAGCCCCCACAGACCCCTGCCCACCACACATCTACCACAGAGTAGCCGCTGCCATAGCACCCGTACTATGAGGGACCATCAACGCCTCCCTTCCCCAACGAGTGAAAGCAAGCAGAGTTACTGCCCCACCCATAAAACCCTCAGCCGACCCAACGAACCTGAAAAACTACTGGTCCATCTCCCTCCTCCCCTTCACATCCAAAGTCACTGAGCGATTCATCAACGCCCAGCTGACCACCTTCATTGAAGAGAACTCCATCTTCGACTCCTTCCAGTCCGGATTCCACACAACCACAGCACCGAGACCGCCCTCCTCACCGCCACTAATGATATCTGTATGCTACTTGACAAGGGCCACATTGTAGCCCTCATCCTACTAGTTATTTCAGCAGCCTTCAACACTGTCTCCCACCCCACCCTCACAACCAGACTCCAAAACGCTGGTATACGAAGAACTTCCCTTGACTGGATCCGCTCCTTTCTCTCTGGCAGAACCCAAAGGATCAGATGCCCCTCTTCCTCTCCAAACCTACAGAGATTAACCACGTAGTACCCCAAGGATCCTCGCTCAGCCCCACACTCTTCAACATCTACATGACCCTCCTAGCCACCATCGTCAGACAGCATAGGCTTAGCATAGTATCTCACGCAGACGACACCCAACTCATCCTCTCTCTCACAAAAAACCCTGAAGACTGCAGACTCAGCTTCCAAGAAGGAATGAAAGACTTTGCAGCCTTGATGAGTGACAGCTGCCTAAAACTGAACTCGGAGAAGACAGAGGTCCTCATCCTCGGACCCTCCCCCTCTTTGCCGGACGGTTCCTGATGGCCCCCGGCCCTCGAAAAGCCACCCACCCCAACTGACCATTCCCGGAACCTCAGCATCATTCTAGACTCCTCCGTCATCCTGAACGGCCTCCACATGCTTCAACTCCCTCCCCATCCTCCACAAGACTTTAAAGTGGATCCCCCCTGAAAGTAGAAAGACCCTCACCCACACACTTATAACTAGCAGACTGGACTACGGAAACGCCCTCTACGCCGGAATCAACAAAACCCTGCCACACAAGCTCCAAACCATTCAGAACACCGCAGCCAGTCTCGTCCTCTGAACCCCACGACACGAGTACATGACCTGGCACCTACGAGACCTCCACTGGCTCCCCATCAAGAAGAAAGTAACCTTCAAGCTACTCACCCAGGCCTACAAGTCCCTACACAAAATCGGACCCAAATTCCTCAATGAAGGAGTCTCCTTCCATGTACCCAAAAGTAATGTAATGTAATGTAATGTATATTTGTAAAGCGCACTGTTGCCAGTCGGCGTTCTGGCGCTGTATACCGCTGGGGAACCCGTCCTGGCTTTCTCTGTGGGATGGTCCCTGCTGGGAATCCCCAAGGTGGAGCCAGGCATCCCCGGCGTTGATGGGGCCGTTGTGGAGATTAGGCAAGCTAATGCCCAGAGTTGCCGAGTGGGACCCCTGGTTAGAGTAGGAACCGAGGCGAGAATTATCGAGTCCGCTGACCCTGGTCTGCGACCCTGCCGTGTCGGGAATCGAACCCTGGTCCCGGGCCGACTTCTGCTTCCGGGTCTGCCGCCTCTAAACAGTGAGCCACACCACCTTCCAGGGTGCCGCCTCTAACCATTGAGCCACACCACACCACAAAAGGAACCTCCGCTCCGCCGACCTCGCCCTGGCAGAGACCCCGCGCATACGCAGAACCAGAGCAGGCAGAAGAGCCTTCTCCTACGTCACAGCAAAGACCTGGAACGAGCTCCCAATCAACATCAGACGGTCCCCCACTCTGCACTCTTTCAGGAAAAGCCTCAAGACCTGGCTCTTTGACTGATCAGGATCTGCACCCCCCCCAAACCCCCCAGCTCCTTGAGACCCTCACGGGTGAATAGCGCACTTCAAAACCCGTTGATTGATTGATTGATTGATAGCACTGTCACCCGTGGATGAAGATAAAGATGCCATTTGTACATAATGCGAATGGCAACCTTGTACATGATGTTCAGGGCATTGTGAGAATGTTGTGCGTAGCTAGATGTGTAAGCAAGTTTAATTTCATGGTCACTAAATCAACAGTGTTGCGCATGGAAATATATGCAAAAGATCACGGCTGAAATGTTATTGTAAGGACAATGTAAAAAATAAGCTGCTTCACTACATGGGCCTAACCCAGGAATATAACAGAAGGAGAGCTTCAACTGGAGTATCTGCTAAAGTTTTATTCGTCAATAGTTCTTGTGTCGGTTTAAATTCTGTGAAATGTACATCAGGGCCAGAATGGAATATCACCTGCCCATTTATCGAACAAGAGTTCACACTTTTGCACAAAATGGTTACCAAACTTGCGTACTTTCTTTTGGTTAGTTAGTAAATGCTATGTCATTAGGTAATTGGCCAGAGTGTATTCTACACTATAGCTGCGTAATGGACCACAAAGAAATGTCTCAATGTTGTGTGCGTTTCACAATGCGATAATTCCTCATGACCCTTTCTTCAGAAATGTGTGATAAATCCTCCTAAGAACAGGGCAACAAAAGTCGAAAGAGGTAAATCTCCACCAAACAAGGATAGTTCATCCTAGGTATATGAAGTAAGTGCTTCCTTGTTTGGTGGAGATGTCATCATATACATCGGCATTAGGAATACATCAGCAAAATCGTTGGGAAAATCATTGGAGGGCCTTTTGGTAAGGTGCTCATCATCTTGGCATTAAGCGGGAAGACTATTGCAAGTGAGGTTTATTAGTGTGGTTGTGAGGTGTGTACAGTAACATATTGCTTATATTTATATTATTATTATATATATTATTTTTAATGTGAGAGTTGCCTACGTGTCATACGCGGCGTGGTTGAGTTGTGACCCTGTTGTGGTTTCAAAATAACTGAAACAGATATATAGACACTTTCAAGGTTTTGTTTATGGTAAGTGGTTTACTTATAAAGTAATAAAAGAAGTATAATTATAGAGAAAAAACATGTTAAAGGTTGTTTTAATACTTCATAGGCAGGTGTAATGCCATCACACACCTCGCTCTCACCTCTTTCTGGATCTGCGCAGGGGTGGCGACTCCAGCATAGTTTTTGCTGTATGAAAACACATATATAGACACTTTAAAGTTTTTTTTTTAAGGTAAGTAGTGTACTATAAAGTAATAAAACTAACATAATTATAGAGGAAATACATTTTAAAAGTCCATTTTGCGGACTTGTGACCTTAGCGTAAGCACAGTAGTATCACAACACACCTTTCCTTCATTAATACAGGAAGGTCCCACCCCTTTCCCCCATCTTTTAGGAGTGGCTATGATTCTTCACACTTTACCATTGCCACAGACCATTTTGTATTTTTTTGGTGTTTTACTTCGCTTATGAGGTCGAACCTAGAGTCAGCGTGCATGTGCTGCTTCATGAAGCATGCTGTAATCCCTCTGTGGGCTTTGGGCAATACCCATTGATTTCCATTGGTTCCTTTGAGGGTCTTTTGAAATGTCTTTCTTTTGTGAGGTGAACCTGTGTCACTTGTCCCTCCTTTTGGTGTGCTTGTCACACCCATGGCTACTGACCCTGTTATATGGGTCATTTTCCTTCAGGCCATTTATCTTACTTGTGGCGTACTATTTTTTACATTTGTTTCTGGGTGGAACATGAGCACTTGGGTTTTGAGTCGCGGTTGGTTTCTCACCATAGCATCATTTTTACATCTACCCGCAATGCGTCCACACAACGGGAAAGCTGCGCCCCCTCATACATGTTAACAAGTTTTTAACCGCTTCGATGCGGCGGCTTTTCCCGCTGTGTGCGGCAATTTTCAAAAAGCCGCGTTAGATGACGAGCTCAGCTCGTCATCCGCACAGGAGCGACGTGGCTGATGACGAGCTCGTCATCAGCATCGAAGGGGTTAATTTATGTGTTTTTGGGACATTAAAATGTTTATAGACTTGCCCCAAGGTATTGGAGCTCACCAATGAGGCCCAGAGTTTGTCATCTAAGACTATGCTTGTAACTCAGCGTCACAGTCTGCAAATGCCACACTTGTTATCTTTAAGTGACATCATTTTTTAGAGGTTCGCACAATGTGAAGGTGCAGTAAAAATAGGACTATGTCTCCCCGGCAGCCTCTGGTGGCCTAGCAGCTGAAGTTGCATCATAAAGCCACAGAAGCCTGGGAGCAACTCTTCCAGATTAGTAATAACATGGAGGCTTCCCCACCGCCCTATTATGATTCCAACAATAACATGGCAAGGAAAGACACCCATGGAAACTGCCTGTCACACCAGCACTATGAGTGTCATGTTTTCCAATAAAAGAGGGAGGAGTGCCTAAGAGAAATGCAGTAAGGAGGAGCACGGAGTAACACGTAACACCTTTTCAGGTGACAGCGCGTTCCCCTGCTCTGCATCCTTTATGTTTTTCACATTTTAATACTTTTGGTTTATTGTTAAATATTTTCCCATATATATGTGATGGGGTGGGTTTGAATTGTTGGCCCCCTTGACTAAACGTCTTGTGCATTTGCAGCCTATGGGTTCCGAAGAAAAAGGATGCCTACATCCGGGCACTGCGAGGCATCAGGTGGACATATATCATTGATGTTGTTTAAAGTGGGAACTATTGGAAATGGGCAATGCTTTGTCATGAGCATGGTGTTCATTTCCACTTGATTCCAAGGCAAAGCAAAAGCCAGAGCTCCACTGTACAGAAATCAACTGATTAGAGCGAGAGGATGAGGATGTGGTGTCACCACCAGACCTGCCACTTTGGAACTGGGGAACCAGGTTCCAGTCTCGGTATCAGCTGAACATTCTTTACTTCTGGGCGCACAATCCCCCATGCCTAAAAAAAAAAGTGACCTTGCGTTCCATAACTGGTGCTCATGTAAAGTGCTTCAATGCTTTCGTGTAGAGTTCATGCTGTACAAACCTGCAAAAAAGTGTGCCTGTGTATTTGGTAGAGAATATATTTGGAAGGTTTAACCGAGACACATTAAGAAACAGCAACTTGCAGTGGATCATTATCCACAGGAATCTGATGGGAATTTCACCTGACTACTTGCAAATTGTTTCCGAAGCAAATAGTTGCTTCTTCTGTTATTTGGACAGTGCACATTTTATTTAGAAATCACATGCTGGCACCCCTGCTTCCTAGACCTGGAAAGTATAATGTGGTAATATAAAAAGTTGGTGCTTAGAAGGGTTTGTGGGATAGGAAAACCCTTACCATATGTGTGGTTTTCTCGGGTGCCGGAGTGCCTGTCAGGTGGCTACTAAAGGCTACATTTGCACCTCCCCCCCCCAAGAAGTCTGGTAGATCGAGTGAGTAATTTATGGGGCATGTGTGTTTGGTTGGGTGCCTTCCTTTTTTAGGTCGAGCCTACTGAGCAGTGCATACGCTGATGCCAGGCATATTGTGGTTTATCATGAATATGGAGGGGCTTGGAGCCCACCCATTGCCTACCATTGGTTGGCTTTCCATGTCACACTCATTTGCCTGCTTCGTATTCGTGCCCCAGCTTGTCCATATTGTCTATGACCATCACATGGAGCATTGCCTCTTTATCATTGCTTAGATTGGCTGGAATCTCTGCTTTCTTTGCTTGTTTTTTATGTATAAAGAAGTGGAACTCAAGGATACCTGTCAATGCACACTCATTTGGAGTGGGAAGGAATGCCACCGGGCTGGGTTTTTACAAACATGATCAGTATTTTAATGTTAAGGCCAGAACAAAAATTCAGAAAATCACCTACAGATGCTATTTTTTCCCAGCTTCTGTACAAACTTTGAACAGTAAATATAAGAAGAAAGCACTATTAAACGTGTTCTATAGCTGTTTTAATGATCCCTTACTGCACCTAGACACTACCATCCCGAGGTTCCCCGCATATGTGTTGCTGGGTTCTCCCAATCCCATCACCTACCCGCTGCGCTCCCACAGAGGAAGGCCGATAGCTATAGCCTTGGGGTCGGCGACGCAGAATATTCTCACTTATTGGCGCACTACGCATGTCCCCACTTTTCAGGGCTGGTTGCACCGTCTATGGCACGTTTTGGGGATGGAGAAACTGTCACTAATTGCCAAAGGGGAGGGAGATAAATACCCAGAATTATGGCGACCCTTCTTAACGCTTCTAGCTTCTGAATTCAGAGAGGTGACCTGCCCTAGATACTTACGCCTGCGGCGGCTCTCACAGCCTGATGCCGAAAAACCTGAGGCTTGAGCGATCACTGCTAAGTGGTGGAAAGTTGGACCTGGAACTGGGGTGGAGGGTTGGTGGGCTGGGGGGTGGCGGGAATGGGGACATTCAATTTGGTTATTGTTCTTTTTCTCTTTTCTGGACGCTGCTAAGTAGCCTCGACGCAGACCCGGTCCCAGGGGCCGTTAGATTGATGTGGCATTTCGCTACTCCAAGCCACCGTCAATGGTACTTGAGAGACCTTCTACTGGCCCTTGGACTAACTACCGGGGTCTGCTACATGCGATTGTCTATGCAATTTACCCTCCCTTTTTACTGTTTAGACCTGTTATTAAAAGCTGCATTAACGCTGGCTGGGCTGAATGTTGATGCCGCGCCAGCTTGTGAAGCATGTTGGTATGTCAAATTGAATGTGCAGCGCAATAAACAAAATTTACACATAAATGAATAGGAGAAGTGGTGTTTGTATAAGTGTTTTGCTAAGTAAATATGTAAGTATGATCCATTGTTTGCATAAGTGAGTAGGATGACTTCATATGTGAATAGGATGCGTGCTGTTGTTTAATGTCGATATAGATGTATAAGTATTTTTGATAGTGTTCTATTGTTCATTGACAGCATGTATGAGTGAGTCCATAGGTAAGTGATTAGATGTGTGTATACATCTATGAATCACTGAGTGGATTTTTAGATACTTGTATTGCTGTGACAATGGAT